>NC_030993.1:3842582-3928434 GCF_000149955.1 Fusarium oxysporum f. sp. lycopersici 4287 | reverse complement strand
TTCCCTCTTTTGGCAACCGGCACTGAAGATCATGCCTCCGATGGCTGCCGAAAGGAGACTGCCAAACGCGGGCGGGCAGCCTCCGAGGCTCCACTAAGCGTGCGACTGTCCCCTCATGGGGATTATGCATCTACCATTTCTACTTGTATTGCAGGGGTGCTGGCCAAAGTAGTATCGGTGTCTGATGTTTCTTACTCGCTGTTGGCTGGATAATGACTCGTGGCCGTGCTCTATAGCACCGTGACCCTCCAATCACGATACTCAACTGTGAGCTAGCAATAATCATCTTAGGTTACTTGGCATGTTTGTTTCTAAATGTATTTAGCGTAACTTTTGGACGAAACGCAGGTAACCAGGACCCGAAGCCGAGGTCTAGATCGAAATGAGGTGCGTATGGACATTACCGCGTCGGGTAAGGGACTGCTGACGCACACAGCCTATGTCGATTGATCACGGGATGATAGAGTGAATGTCGCGTAGACGCAGAGGTTTCTTAGTCGATGTTACTAGTCGAGGGCCTGCCATTGTGTATCAAGATGCCAGAACTGTGATGAAAGTATATACATGGGGTGATTTGCCTGATGCAGTGCAGTCCCTATCAACCTTATCATTTAGGCATCAGGGTAGCACTGAGAGTAGTAGGGGTTGAGCGACTTGCAGTAGAAGCCCTTGCCACACTGCATGTTCCCAGTCCACTCAATGCCACCGCACTGCTGGTACTGCCCCTGGGCCTTGGAGACGGGAAGGGCTATGATAGCATCACTGGCCCTCTCGGCGGCGGTGACGATGTAGGCACTGGGGTTGGTGGTGACCATGCCTGGGAAAATGGAAGCGTCAGTGATGAAGAGGTTGTCGGTGCCATAGACCTTGGTGTTAAGGTCAACGACAGCAGTACCGCCCTGGCGACCGTCATCCTTGCCGAGTTTGTTGGTTCCAATCCAGTGATTGGCACGGCGGTTGCTCCATGAGACGACCATCTGTATGTACCATTAGATCATGCCTTGAACACCATCAAAGATTCATGAACCACTTACATCATCGACGTATTGCTGCGAGGTGACATCAGGAGCGGGTTGGAGCCACTCCAGACCCTTAACGCCAGAAAGCGCTTCACGAAGGTTGTCAAGGGCAGTCACAACAGCTTTCTTGTCTTCTGGGTCATTTAGGTAGGGGTTACCAGAGACGACAGTGTTGAGAGCACTGGTGATGGTCATGCGACCACGTGACTTGGCACCACGGCCGAGGTACTGGCTAATGGTGATGGACTCTGATTCACGAGTTAGGTCTGGTCTCATACATTGCACCAACTGTCAAGCGGTACTTACTGTTGCTAGTCTCTCCGAGACTGGGCTCAACACGAGCGGTCCACTGCATGGATCGGACGCGGCCATCAGCACCAGAAATCTCGTCAAAGATGACCGGGCCAATGTTAGGGGCAGCTTGAGCGAGAATACCGGAGCGCCCATCTACCTCCAAATTAGACTTCATAGCTAAGTTGCATAATATCATGCATACTGACCCAGGTACTTCTTCTCATCAGCTGGGATAGGGTCATCGTAGGCCTTGTAGAAGTCGTAGAACACAACGTCGGGGTGCTTTATAACTGTGTCGGTCTACCATACTGTTAGCCGGACAACCTGATGACTCTGTCATATGCACTTACATTGGTATGGTCCTCGAGATTGTATCCGACAGGGAGGTTGATCCACTGATCTTTGGCGATCATGGAGCCACCATCGCGGCTAGAGTTGGCGACAATTTTGAGCTGGTCATCCGGGCCAATACCACCTATGAAGCATGATTAGAACCAACAAACTCTGACAGCCTACGGATAAGACAAGACTCACTGCGAAGGAGAATCTTAGCACTACCAAAAGTGCCAGCCGCAAGAATAACGCGACCAGTCTCGGGAGTGAGCTTGACAGTGCCGACATAACCGGCGCCAGCGAAGGGCTCGACCTCAAGGCCGGTAACGTGACCGCCGGAGCGAACGACACGCCTGACCTGGGTGTTGGTCCAGTACTTGAAGTTGTTCCGCGCTTTGGCAGAGACGAGATAGGTAGCCAGGGGGCCCCCGCGCTCACCTCCGGAGAACATGAAGGGTGGGTGGGTATAAGTACGGTTTTTCGCGGCCGGCTTCTCAAGAGCGTTCACTTCATCCCAACCGGCCTGGTCGAGTGCTCCAGCGACAACCTTGAAACCCTGGTCGAGGTATAGCTTGCCATCCATAGATGGGACACGTGTACCAGGAATGCGACCGAAGACACGCCCCTCGTACTTGGCCATATCTTTGGCCTTCCAGCCATCGGGGAAGTTGAAGTCCCAGTCTTTTGGATTGGGACGCCACCACAGACCAGCGTTGATGGCGGTGCCTCCACCGAGAACACAACCGGCCATCTGATCGGTATCGGGGCAGGCAATGCCGGAAGAGTCGGCCCAGATCTCGTTGCATAGACCGGGAACATCGAAGCGAGTCAGGTTGGTGCCTTCAAGCCAGTCTGGCTTACGGGTACCGCCCCAACGGCCAGAGGATGGAGGTCCCTTCTCGATGAGAAGGACCTTCTTGCCAGCCTCGCTGAGACGGTCAGCGACAGGGAGACCACCAGCACCACCGCCGACAACAACGTAGTCGTATGTCTCGTCCGGGACGGGGGTACCGGTGGGTGGTGCAGCGGTGGAGGTAGGCTCACCGGTGGCGGTGGAAGTGGGCTCCTCACCACCGCCGTCGCAGTTGCCCTCGACAACCTTAGTGGCGAGCTTAGCCCACTTGTCATACTCACCATTGAAAGCGTTGCTAGTAAGTTGGCCACCGAAGATGCTCTGTGTTTCGTGCTGGACCATCCGGGCCTCACGGGGGCACTCAGGGTTAATCACATTCGTGGTGCTGTGGGCCCAACCGAGAACGGCGACCGGAGACGTGGTCGCCAATTGACCGGAGTTTCCGTCTTGTGACCAGGAAGTGCATCCCTGGCAGCGGTAGATAAGAGTAAAGCCATCCTCAGTGATGCTGGAAGAGATCTGGGTCAGAACAGCCTCGCCCTCGTACGGGACAGGCTCGACCTGGGCGTTAGCCCAAAGGAAGGCGGTAAGGATATCGCCATCGTGAGGGTAGGCAAAGAGTAAGAGCGAGTTTGTCATGGGTCCGCCGTAGGAGAGACCGCACCATCCTGTGCCCTCCCCGTTGGGAGTGGCGCAATTCTGTTTACATGGTCAGAAAAGAAGAGCTATTGGTTTCGAATATTGCCTTACGAGGTATCCAATGAACTCATCGGCGTTGGTGGTCTGTCCATTTTCGGGGAAACTGAAACCGAAAGTCATGCGGGATGCGGTCCATGTGTCGAACACGATCCCAGTGCCGGGATCGGTGTAAGGTGCTGGTGTTGATTGCTGAGCAGACACATACTGGGTAACTTCTCAAGGTCAGCACTCTAAAACTGTCGAAGAGCATATTCAAACTCACGAGGCGCTAGGGCCAGAAGCCATAAAGAGCGGTGGGAAACCATGATGACGAAACCCCAGTCGACGATTGGTGAAGGTCGTGGGTAGGATCTCGGTAACCGTGATCTCGAAAAACACGACAGAAGCCGCATTCATATACCAATGAGAGCCATGATCAACCAAGACGCTGTCGAAAATGACCAAGGACCGATGCCGTGTTTAGGTGCTACATTGGGCGCTGGAAGAAAGCAAAATGGGATGTGCCCTTGCAGGGGTCTATGTTGGACGGAACGAACCTTGTGCCTTTCCCTTCTAGATGACGGAGACCCGGGCCGTGTATCTAAGTTGTCTGTAAGTCATCCCAGAATGCTTACCATCAATCTGCGACAGAAAAGATTCCTCTATCCCAAACAAACTCAGAGTTCTTCATTCTACAAGAGCCGAACAACATTTATAAAACACTGGCATTTCGGGTTTATTAGCTCGTATGCTCTTACGCTCGTACTTCTGCCGTATGTTCGGTGAGCCTCGTGTCGACGCGCTCCCTTCACCTAAGATTGCTGTATTACCCAATTTGTTCAAGTTCCCGTTATTTCCAGAAGCGGGTGTCGGAGGCTAATGCTCCTTTTCTCCCCCACAACCAACTGATAGTGGTTGAGCGGCACGGTGCTCCGGGGGTGGGCTCCCCTGCTCAGGCACAGCCAGTTAGATGAACGGGGGCCATCCACACCTAAACCCCTCTGCAATTACAGTGTAACCTTTACGCCAAAAATGCAGTCCGCCTTGTCAAAAGGATCTCACGCGCGTTTGTGCCCATGCGAGCCCCGTGCATGTTTCGCGGTCAGATCGCCGAGTGGTCGGAGAATCTGTTAACGACCAGTGTGTAGGCTCTGATAGGCCTGCAAAAAGCTTGGATAAGAGCTTGTATCCAGATTCACTTGGTGTTATGCCTGGGATGGCTGCTGCTACCTTGCTTATATGTAATTTAAAGTATTCCCCTTTAAGGACCTTGCTATTATATTCTGCCTCTTTAGCTTTAATAGTATTAAAAGCCTAAAGGGGACTATTACTAAAGAAAGGCCCTTAGAGGTAAATTAATACGATTTTATTATTTATTTTATTATAATATATATATTATATTATATTATATTATTATAAACCTTATAACTTAGTTAGAGTTTATATATTACTAATAAGACTAATACTATTTACAAGCTAGTAATTTTACTAATACTTATATACCTTTAATTAAGTCTTGGTATTTATTCTTAGTCCTATCTTAATTACTTAAAACTGGCTTATATATACTATTATATATTATTACTACTTTTATATTATATTCTCTTATAACATAATATCTTAAGCCTAGAACAAAAGGCAAAGAGGTAAAATATAATAATAATAAAATAAAAGTAAGAAGTTAGAAGCATGAGCATGTATAGATAAAAAGGAGGTAAATAATAGGTTGGTTTCATTAAACTTGGTTACTATTTAAATCTTCAGCCTCACTCTCATCAGCAGCTAGAACGTCGATGCCTAGCTCCTGCAGATAGACCGCAACACCTGGGTTCTCTTGTCGACACTGCTTAAGAATACCGTCATTAAGCTCACTGATTTCAGCACCGTTCCCCAAGAGAAACTTAACAGAGGCAGGGCCCCGGTGTATGACGGCATTAACCAAGGGCGTATCGCCTGCATCGTCGTCCTTGGCAAACACATTAGCGCCCGCCTCGACGAGAGATTCCATGATACTAATATCGCCCTCTGTCTCGGCAGCTAAATGAAGCGCGGTACGCCTAAGGCAATCTCGGGCTTCAAGATCTTCTCCAAATGCCACTAGTACATCGATCAAGTATGCCGGAGCTGATGGAAGCGCCGCCAAGTGGAGCGGGCTTTATCCAGTAGTGAAACAATGCCAGTGCTCGTGATATTCCTCAAGTTCATCATAACTGGTCTCGTTTTCAAAGGGATTTGCTTCAGCTGCCTGCTGATATGATTCGATTGATCCTCTTCGAGACGAAAGCTGTCTGAAGTCTTGCACAAGTGCTTCCGGGACAGCTTTGGCCAACCCCAAACCGAGGAATCCCGATGCGAACCAAAGGTACCTATTTTCCCGGAAGCATTATTTGAGAGCAGCAGACGATCTGCAGGCCCCATTTGCGAAAATTTCAGATGATAGATAGCGGTGTGAAGCGGTGACACATCGCTTATCGTAGTCGGTCCCAAAGACCTCACGTTTGAGGTAGTCGCCAAGAAGGGGAGATCGAATGCGGAACGACCGGTCATTCTCACTCCAGATGATGAGACCGCGGCAACCCTGGACAACTTCTACAAGTTGGAAAGGCTTCCCATCCTCGTCTTGACGATAAATTTTTAATGCATTCAACGCCTCGACTGCCATGGGCATTGTCATTGAGTAGCCGGCGTCAGCAGCCATAGCCGCATGATAGAGAATACAAAGAACCATTTCTGACTGAGAAGCCCTGATTCTCAGGAAACTTTCTTTACTGAAAGCATCGGCCTAGTCATGAATCGATACATCTTTGCAGGCGGATGTAATTTGACAATGGCTGCCAGCAACTCCGGCATGGGCATCTCGCTTGGCCAAGTAGGAACAGGAAGCAAGCTGCAGGATAGTAGCCTCTTGTTGCAAAGCATATACCTAAAGTCTGAAATATTAGAAACTTACCGGCCGTCAAATGTTCGGACCAGGCCTTTAACAAACTCAGAATGGCTTGAGGACAAGTCTTTACCGGTGATGCTTTGAAGTGCCCTGATGATGTATTTTTTCACGTCCGCATCAGAGGCACAAATTTGGGTCTTAACGATCTGGTGCAATGTACTGAAGTCTATAGGAGGTGGGTCCTGGCTAGTGAAGAGGACTTGGATTATCTGATCGGAACCGCCGTCTGGATTGATTGCGAGTATTAGGTATGTCAAAGCTTTGGTAGTGACATCGGCTGCGACTCCATCGAGGGTCTTCTCAGCAACTTAGATCTGTCGATTCCAGACATATTGGTTAGCTTTGTAATAAAAGATAGCAAAGTAGAGATTGTTTTTTTTATTTAAATATAAATATTTATTTCTTTTAAATTATTATTAAATCATTATTTTTTTAAATAGTAGGTTATGCTGCCTAAAAGGATCTCAATCCCAATACAGCTGAGATTACGCAAATTGGGGGCCGTTAGGCATCGCCCTCGCTGTGAATGTCCTAATCACTACCTTATCGTCTTCTAGTAGTCGCTGAGAGTTGTTCTCTTGCCTCATTCCTGACTTAGAAGATAGATATGAACGGCGCGGAATAAATAACATATGCTACTAGATGTGATCTAGACTATATGTATATCCCGGAATAGTTGAATGAGGTTAGGGGCTGCTGACATGCAAGCTTACTGTGGGTTATTCTGCTAGTTATTGAGTTGTATGATTAGCAGTTTACGATTGTTATGCCGGCTTCTCACATATGGTTTTCTTGGCGGTGGAAAGGACTAAGCTATGTGCCCGAGGATCTAACCTAACGGCAGCCCCATACACGGAATATTCTTTTGGGGTTTAGGGCCAGGTTTTGAATTACAGGTAGGGGGCAGTTATGGGGCAGGGCGGCTGACAATGTTGGGTAGGATGGCAGGGTGGACGACCTGTGCTTGCACTACCGATACGCCTTGGCACTCACGGGAGAAAACAAGGCTTATGAGCTATTATAATAGCTCATTCTAGATTCACGATAGTCCACACTGTCAAGACCTAACCTCCCCCAGGGTCGGCCGACTTGCCTTGGCCCAGTTGGGCAGACAAAGTGACTGGATACCTTGGTCGTTCTGGAAGCCGTGAAACTCAGTTCGCTGTAGTAGAGCCAGTCTTATCTTGAGACCAGATTTTGTCGCCGCATGCCATACCCACAGCGTGCATGGCATGGTATGGAGTGTCTTTGGGCGACCAATAGAAACGATCACATAAGACGCTGCTTACCTTTACGGTGATGCCCAGGCTGTTTACCGTGTTTATGTTTGAGCTTATTTGCTTGGTTATTTTATTCTGATGATGTACAGGACTTTGGAGGTGTCTTCGTCACTCAAGAAGAAGGTGGCAAGATCGGCGCTGCTTTAGGAATGTTTGGAGATTCTGTATTCCTTCACCACGATTGGTAATAACAACAGTATGTACGACCCAAGGGCAAGGCTATGATTCTTCAAAATTATGGTCTCCTTACAACTGGTGCGACAGTTGGTGGGACGTGCTTCCTCATGACTCTCGTGGAGCGGGCCAGTCAATGCCAGTTACTTGTTGAGGCTGCAGCGGCCCAACGCCATCCCCAAGGTCCTCATTCTGATGCGAGTGCAAAGTACATCTTTGGGAACTCGAGTGACCTAGAGACCTTACACTGGGAGGGCCAGCCTGACCTGGAGTACGAGGAACATAGGTGCAAAGGTGAGCATAAGCTATGAAGACTGATGTACCTTTAAAAAAAGCCACCGCAATTGGTTTGGTGCAAAGAGGTATGGTCCAGGGTGCAAAAAGCGGAGTGTATAAGAGCAATCACTACTCTTTAGTAAAGGCAACTTGAGAGCAGACTTCAACTATACAGCGATTGATATCCTCCTTGAACTACTGTTTTGAAGCCCCCGTCCAGATTAACGACGCCAAACCTGAACTGTCTGAGAATACAGTAAGCCAAATAGCCGCGGTAACCAACTTGACAGTATACCATAGTTGGTCTTGACCTATCCAGGGTGCCCGACTGTTGCCTTAGGTCGTTGAGCGGGAGATTGACTGCCTGGTGAAGATGACCACGAGCAAATTCCTCGGGGGAGCGGACGTCCACAACTTGCAGTTTGTCGAGTTTCTCTCTAGTAAGCTGTTCAGCTTGAACAATCTTACAGTCTCCACGAAGAACATTAGATGCCACAAAGCCAGCCATATTGACTGCATCCTTTGCCGAGCCATATGGTGGTGCGTATCCCAGCTCAAGATGCTCGAGATCAAAGACCGTGCTGCCAAACTGCATAGCTGTCGCCAAAACGTCGATTCTTTTGTCAACACCACCCCTGCCTATAATCTGCACTCCCATTATGTGGCCTGTTTCTTTCCGGAAGGCAAGTCTGATAGTCATAGTTTGTGAACCTGGAAAATATCCTGCATGATCAGGGGGGTGCACCGTGATCGAAAGAGGATCATGACCAAGTCGACGGAGTACTTGAGTCGAAAGTCCGACAAAGCCGAGCGTCAGACCAAACACCCGACAGACGGATGTGCCAACATTACCACGATAATTCACCGCTTTGCCGCAGATATGGTCAGCCGCCATTCGACCTTGTCTGTTGGCTGGGCCAGCCAGGGCGAGCATTGCTGGCTTCTCCATGATATTGTTTTGTGTCTCAACCATATCTCCGACTGCATATATGTCAGGGTCAGAGGTTTGCATGTGAGTGTTGACGCTGACTCCGGTCGCGCCCAATACTAAACCAGCCTGCCTTGCCAGACCTGTTCTTGCCCTGACCCCTGCAGCCAAAATCACCAAGTCAGCGGGTAGTACGCATCCACTAGATAAGATGACTTGGGATTTATCGATCTTCTGGGCTGATTCGTTCAGAAATAGCTGGATTCCGTTGTTACGGAGTTCTGAGTGAAGTATTTCAGCCATCTCGCCATCAATAGGCGGAAAGACATGCGACCCATACTCGACTATTGAAACTTCGAGTCCAAGCTTTCGCAAGTTCTCAGCCACCTCGATACCGATAAATCCGGCTCCGATCACACATATGTGCTTTGCATCGTAATGTGACAGCAAATCATGTACCTTTTGGAGGTCAGCAATTGTCTGCATTGTGGCAATGTTGTCCAATTCCGTCCCAGCACATGAAGGGCGAAGTGCCTCGGCACCCTGGGCAAGGATGAGCTTGTCGTATCCAAATTGACGAATGCAGTCATCTCCTCCAGTCCGTACACTGACTGAGTGTTTTTCACGATTGATACTGACGACTTCAGCGTGAAGATGAACATCGATATTAAATCGCTGCTTAAAGTCATCCGGTGTGCGTAGGATCAGCTCCTCGTCATGCTCAATAACCTTGCCCAGCGCGTAGGGGATGCCGCAGTTGGCGAAGCCGGTATAAGCTCCCTGTTCGAATACAGTAATGATGGCTGACTCATCGAGACGCCGAAGACGGGTGGCCGCAGACATACCACCCGCAACACCACCAATGATAATAATTCTCTGGGGCATTTTTAAAATAGTTTAATATAAGTAGTAGTTGAGAATTTCTGGGAGGGACATGATTCTCATGATTAGCAGAATTGAAGCCTTTTTATCACTGTTCTTCTGAATTCTGGATTGATGGTTCGCAGTATAAACTAAACCCCGAATCTAGCGCTGATTTCCTGGATACGGCGATTTGGTATGATACTAACGCTGGGTCAAAACGACTCGTATGATGGTTATCAAGTTCACAGCCGGTAGTATTGAGTTTGGTGATATAAATAGTCAGTCATAAATGGCCTGAACTTTCGTGAAACTTCCTTGGCTATTATGACAGCCTCACTAGGTCTTACCCAATTCTGTCATTAGCTTGTGAGCTACCTCCACAAAACATCAGATCATGAAGGTACCATCATGGCAAGCAAAGATCATTTAAAGTTTGTACCCCGAAATCACCGATAGCCAAGAGCCCCATCTCCTTCCAAGACTTGATATACTTCTTTGCAACTTATGTAGGAATAACAACTCAAATATTGTTTTTAAATGCTCTTGCGCCTTGGCAGTGTCTAGACTAAACAATCTCATAACATGGCGATTGGAATTGCAATCTAACAAGTCCATGACAGGACCAGCCGAGTGTTCTTTTTCTGCAAGTGGCAAGGGATATACTGCCAGTCAGTCACACAGAATGGTACAATATCGGTGTTATAATGTCCCAACCACTCGTAATCAGAAATCGCCAGCCCAAGACGAAGATTCGAAGTCTGAACTCAAAGAGCCGGAGGTTGTGACTAACATGGGAAGATGGGTTGGTGCCATATTGCGAGAAACCTTCAGTTTCGCGCGTTTCAGCGGAGACGCTGCAAGATCTGCTGATACAGACCATGGACTTGACGCTGGAATTGCCTGCAAAAGAAGCCACAAGGTGTGAGCCAAGGCTTCCAGTGGCCCCGCGACAACAATAACAGCATCATCTCTCTGTTGAATGATAGTTTCTGGGACGAATAGACCAGGTAGACAGGCCTTGCAGGTCCTAACTGACTGTATACCGTGATACGTAGTTCTCGGCCCGTCTCTCTCGTTTCGTCATAAGCATTCAGCACTTGCAATGTTACCTCTTCTTGGCATTTCCAGTAGTAGAGGTTGATCTATAACTCCACATACAGGGATAGTTGTACAAAACGCCTCTTCACTCGTCCGCTCGGGAATGGCCTGTAATTATCTGCAACTGCATAGCTATGATAACCATAAGGCTCCCTTGCGCCTCTGGGATGGAGACTTGGACCGCCAGTCTTTCGAGGTCTGGGTACCTGTGAACGAGGAACTTGAGTTAGCATTGGCCGTTTAATACTACGCTACGGATCTCGATCACTTTCTGTAATTGAATCTTGACCAATTATAGATTCATCCAACCATTCTCGTGGTCAAATTCTGTTACCAGTGTGTCCACACCTCTGCGCGCAACTTGTGTCCAGGAGCTATAAGTAGCCAGCCATTCCCTTCAACATTTCTCATCCAACTCACTACAACACATCTCTATCTCTCTCTATAAAAACAACGCTCCAACTCAGTATGTATAACGTTTCCCTCACTCTGACCCAAGCTGACCTGACATCTCAAAGCCAGCAATGAAGTTCTCAGCTATCACCGCCCTCGCAACCTTCTTGGCCACCGTCAACACATCTCTTTGCACTTATGACGACCATCCAGTAAACGGCCTCCGCTATTACATCGGCGCCGATGGCGTGCCCGACGTTCTCGGTATATGCAACGGATTTTGGGACAATGTCAAACCTCAATGCGGGGGGGCCTGGCAGTGTGGCCGAGCAGCCAACGGGGACCTGCATGCGGAGTTTCAGACATACAGAAAGTGCTTACCGCGGTTTATCAATGACGGTTGGTGGCATGCTACTAAGAACCAGTGGGGGTCTATTGAATGTAAGCTTCGACAGTAAGGACAGGTGGCAGGGAGATGCTTAAATAGCGAACTCTATGCATAAACCAATGAGTCTCAGACTTATCTGTTATCACAAGGAACGCTATAATGCAAATTTATTGTCTACCCTCTAGAAGAGTATTTTGTCCTCTCCTCGGCTCTCACGCCAGTGATTAGTAGCTTGAAGGATATCTCGACATCCTTCTAGCATCCACCCCCATTTCTGTAAAAATAAAGGAGTTGCCTCCCATCCACGGAGGTCCCAAGGGTCTCCCCAGACTATCAGGCTCGGCTTCCCGTCCAAGCCAGGCTTAACGTCAAGCAGGTCGCCGCATAGCTCATCCATATCCAGGTGGCGGAGTGAGAGCAGGATATTATCCCTCATTTGGGGGATTGGGAAAAGGTCAATCCACGGATGATGGGGAACAGTCCTCTGCAAGGCTGTTGGCTGAAGATTTAGCGGGTAAGAGTCACAGGACTGCACTGGTCCAATTATAGAGAAAGGAGAGATGACACCCTTTCTTTGCCAAAGGTCTGAGAATCCCAATGCGATACCATTCTGTACAAGGGCGTTGAAGACGTTGACCTGGATGAGAGTTGACAAGCACCATGGCTGCGGGCAACCCAGCACATAATCTTCATAGGCCTTTTTGACGAACTCGCGGATTGCGCCTTGGGCGTCCGGGCGGAGCAGTAGACATCCCGATCTAGGCTTGAAGCCTGCGGGAGGTTTTATCATATTCAGATACTGAAGAGCAGATGGTGGTTCCGGCGCATCCGGCGTATCTGTTGTGGCCATGGAAACGTAACGCGGTCTGCTGCCTTGCTTTAGATGTAATGCTGATCGTCTTGACGCTTTTCTTCTTTCTGCAATCCCAAAGTATAAGCAGGTACCCAGCTTCCAAAATTCAACCAATGCTCACCATATGCCCTTTGGTTGAGGCGGTTCTGCAGCTTGCGTCTCTCAGCACTGCTTGTTATGCCAGTCCAGTCCTCGCTTGCGGTACGTATCTCTCTACGCTGCTCCATGTCACTCAGCTTAATGAGAGGGACCGCATCCACGATAATTGGATATTTCATGGCCGTGTTGTTTTGTTGCGGACTAGATTCCGTCATATTCAAGAGCTGAGAATGTCGCCAAGTTAGGGAAGCTCCTTTTTCACCCCGCTGAGATGTCTGTGATAAACTTCTGGCGAGAATCTGGGGACCCACAATGAGCTCGGATTAGAACTAACTGGCTCCATTTCTAAGCAGGTTGCATTAGCGTCAGGCTCTTGGCCAATCAATGATAGTCATCATTATAAACCCGGGGCTCTGGCCGCTTCGGGCTTTATTCAGAACTTACTTATTTATCGTATATCTTTTAATCTAAGCAAGCTACATGAGCATCAGGCCACCTGCAGCTTCAGAACTAACTTGTCCCCATACCTAAGCAAGTTGCATTAGCGTCAGGCTCGTGGCCAATGATAATCTACCCTGCCCTGCCATCAGAGCTTCCAAGAGAGACATGGACTAGCTAACCGGGAAGAGTTCTTGGTCTCGGAATAACTGGGACGGCCGACATTCCCAGGATGAAGTCAAGTATTTAAATAGAAGCCTGTCCATTTCCCTTAGCCAGACAGAAATATCCTTAACTTCACTTCAAACATGTCCCTTCCGCAGAAATCGACACAGTGGGTGGTTAAGCGATTCGATGGCCCATTGGGGCTTGAGATGCAGGTGGCGCCTATCCCTCAACTTGGGCCCAACGACGTCATGATAAAGGGTAGGAGATCGCTCAATTCATTGACTCTGTTCCGGTCATTTTCTTTCCTGCTCACGTCAATCCAGTCCACGCTATTTCCTTGAACTACCACGACGTCGGCACCACCAGGGTCTGTCTTTGCTTTTCCCTATCCCCATCCGCCTCGGCTTATACTAACATGCATCCAGGGCCATTTCGAACATGCCTTGAAAGGTGTCGTTCCTGTCTCGGATGGATCTGGGGTTATTATAGCCATCGGGTCTAATATCCAGGACTTTCAGATCGGCGACAGAGTCACGACAATCATGAACGGAGCACATCAATCTGGTCCGATGAAGCCGCACTACATCAACTTGCTATTGGGAAACGCTTATCATGGCGTCCTCCAAGAGTATGTCGTCATTCCAGCACAATACGTGATTGCTCTTCCACGCAACCTCAGCTTTATTGAGGGTAGCACATTGCCAGTGGCAGGGCTGACTGCCTGGAACGCTCTGTTTGGTGCCCAAGGTCGCCCTCTACTCCCGGGGCAGTGGGTTCTCACACAGGGAACTGGCGGCGTAAGCACCTTTGCTATCCTTGTAAGTCTCAGTTGCCTATATTAACCAGAGCCAAAAACATCAAACTGACTCGGACTGTAGTTCGCCAAGGCAGCTGGCGCCAAAGTCATTGCGACCACGTCCTCAGCTGAAAAAGCCAAGAAGCTTCAAGAAATGGGGGCTGACCATGTCATTAACTATCGCGAAGTTGAGAACTGGGGTGCCCAAGCGCAGGCTCTTACGCCAGGAGAGGAGGGAGTTGACGTCGTGGTCGAAATCGGAGGCGGTGCGACTCTAAAACAGGTATAGAAGGGACTCGCGTGCTTTTGATGTGCTACTGCTAACTTGCCGGAACTTGATAGTCCCTGGTTGCGGTGAAGATGGACGGACTTATCTCTGTCGTTGGAGTACGGGCTGGTGCTCACCCTGAAGAGCAGCCAGTTCTTATGGACATGTTTTTCAGGTTCTGCACTACACGTATCGCATACGTGGGCCCTCGCGTGCAATTTGAGGAGATGAATCGTGCAATTGAAGCCAACAATATTAAGCCAGTGATTGATGGGCGGGTTTTCAGCCTCGAAGAGGCCAGGGATGCTTTCGAATACTTGGAGAGCATGAAGCATTTCGGCAAGGTCTGCATCGAGGTGGTCAAAAGTGTCTAAAAACACCTACTTAGATGCTACAGCGCACTTATTACAATATTTTAAAGCATAAATTTACCTCCAATATGTTCCGCTAGTACTACTTTATGTATTTACCAGGGCCCCTTTTTTACCATTGTTAAAACTAAGGTTCTTCAACAAGCAAGGATCTTAGCAACTGCAGCTTCGGCGGCAACCATGACAATAGTCTGGATGTTACCAGTAGGAAGGTCGGGGTGGATGCCAGCATCAGAGACAAACTAGAGATGATTAGTGAGTAGATCGGTAGAAAGAGACAAGCCACACTTACAAGGTTGTCCATGCCATATACCTTGGCGTTGGTGTCAACAACTGAAGAGCCTCCCTTGCGACCATCATCAGTACCCATCTTGGTAGTACCGGCATAGTGGTTCCCGCTAGTGACAGCCTTGATGATAGCTGTGGTGTTGCTCTCCTTCTGAAGAACGAATCCAGATGAAGAATCAGTGATCTTCTCAACCATATCCTGAACAAAGGCCTTCGCGGCCTCGGCATCTCCATCTGTTTGCAGGTAAGGAGACTTCTCAATGACAGTCTTGCCCTCTTCAGTCATACCCAGAACACCGGTGGAGGTCAGGCCGTGGGTCATGTAGACCTTGATGGAAGCGATGCCATCACCTCCAGCAGCACACGATCCTTGGAAGTATCGAGTGACACCATCGGAACCCTTGTTGGAGCTGAAGAAGATCATGCGATGGCGGCCTTGAGTCAGGACTCCAGAGGACTTCTGCTCATAGAGATCAATGTTCTTGGTATCGGTGCCGTTCAAGACACTGTCAGTGTCAAGCATGCCCCAAGCACCACCAGTCTTGACGGTGAAGGTGAAAATGGGATGGTCCATCAGGTTCTCGCCGACAGGAAGGCTGATCCAGTTTCTCTCAGCAGGAAGAGTGGCACCAGCCTTCTTAGCCGTGAGGATCTGCTTCTTGGGGCCAATGCCCGAGTTAAACAGCAGGCGAGGAGTTGTGAGGGCGCCAGCAGAAAGAACAACGCGACCGTTCTTGGAAAGCTTGACAATCTCCTTCTTACCTGCAGCAGTCTCAACCTCGACGCCAGTGGCTCGTGAGCCAGATCGGACAACGCGAATGACCTTGGAACCCATGCGAAGAGTGAAGTTATTTCGCTTCTGGGCAAGGGGGAGATAAGTCCTGACGGGCCCAGCTCGCAGGGCATTCTTGACATTCCAGGATGGCCAGCTGTAAACCTCGTGCTTCTCGTTGGGCTGCTTGATCATGTCAACCGACTTCCAGCCCAGCATATCGAAAAAGCCAGACAGAGTGTTGTAGAGTCCCTGGTCGTATCGCTCGTTGTTCTTGGAGGGGACTAGAGTGCCTTGATTGCGAGCATATAGTCTGTCGGCAGCCGGTGCAACATCGTTCCATTTCCAACCCTTGGGCCACTTGTCGTCAAAGTCGCGAGCAGGAGGATGCACAAAGACCATGTAGTTGACAGTGACACCGCCACCAAGGACACAAGCGGCCAATGCAGCAGTATCATCACACATATACTCGTTCCATAGATCAAGTCCACCAACAGCAGAAGAGAGACCAGGAACGTCGATCGGGGTGAGCGAAGAGTCCCAAGAAAGAGTGTGATTGGATCCAGTTGCAACGGTTGGACCATGTCCACGCTCGAGAAGCAGCACCTTCTTGTTGGCCTCGGAGAGTCGCTCAGCTGTGATCAGGCCAGCAGGGCCACCGCCAACAACGATGTAATCGTAGGTAGAATCGGCGGGCTTGCATGAGGCCGGTGCCGTGAGAGCGGCCAAGGTAAGGGCAGACACGCCCGAAAGAGATGAGAAGCGCATGATGAGCCTGGGAAATTACGATCCACTTTATAGATTGATAATGACTGGCATGGGAATGTCAATAGATGGTGAGGGAATCTGGTTTCTTAAGAAGTTGGTTGTTGAAAACCCGATCTTGTCGCCCCATTGTATGCTTTCGAGAACCTTAGCTCATGAGGTTTCATCGATGGAGCAAACCAAGACATTTCCGTTAACCAGGGCCGAAGACTATACTGTCTACGCAATAACGCCGGGCAGATGGTGGGTGCCATGGTAGCTGATTCATGCTACGATGAGTTAAGATCCTCACAGTTCGCCGATTTGACTCCATACTCCACGCTAATTCTTGATAAGATAGAGTGTTTACATTAGTCAGGTGGTCCGGGTTTGCCGTGAAACACTCGTCATGTCCGCCTAGGAAACGTCAAGCACTGTGTTGGGGCCAAGTTTGACAGGTCGTATCCCGGTCGGCTTGCAAATTCTCACCGTTTGTCATGATTATTCAGAAGAAGTGGTAGTCCAAAGACGGTTAGAGCCATTGAGAAGTAGGTTTCGAACCTTTCTAGAACAAGTATGCTCGCTGTCATTGCCGAGACTAATGTCGGCTATTGATTGGACACTTTTATCGTCGGACGGAGATGCTTAAATCCCGCCAATCATGACAGATTTATGCGTCTTCCTTAAATTTTAACTTCGGCATTCAAGCCGGTTTTCAAATTCGCGTTTTCATCGGACTGACTTTGCACGATTCTCATCACACAATATGCGGAACCTCCTAAAGTTAGGTTAATCGTTTAGACGGGCAGTACAGTAAATAATACGTAACTGTGACGTATGTCTTGGATCACGTGAAGTTTAAATACTACATATCGAACATCAATTGCTTCCTGGAGCAAGCCGCAGGTATCTCGCATAGGTTATATAAGCCAGAGGCTGAGAGCAGGTCTAAATCACTGTTTTTCGGTCAGCAAGAAAGAAAGTATTATCGTTCACTCAATTCAGTTCATCTAACAGCGAAGAAAATGTACCTTTTTGCCCCATAGTTATTAAGGCCTTCTGGCTACAGATGCACCAATCTGCCAGTTAGTCTCCTACCAAGCAATATGGCCATTTTTCTCACGATGCAAGTGTCTCTGATACACTTCTGACAATTGAAAGAGTGTTCGAAAGTATTCTGGATAGAGTATGTTTACAAAAATTAAAGACAGATTTTGCTACCCTGAAGCTGAAGCCACCAATAGAGTATGAGTCCATGCCTCGGCATCTCCGGCTACAGCGTAATCCTGTCCACTAAAAAATCGAGATTGCTCGTATCAAGCCAAGACTGCACAAGCGCTAAGTTTTTTAGCATGTCTCACAAACATCATGCACTGAACATTCGATCTCCTATCAATTGATGTGAATATCGGTAAGATCACCACAACAGATAAGGAATTCTATGGTTCCTTTGGCATGCGACATCTGGCCTCATGTATCAGGGTTTCATTCACCAAGAGCCCGCGCTCGAATTGGAAAAGAAAACTGTCGATTGGGGACTTTTGCTGTGATAAGGTGATTGACAACGATGTGAGTTACAGTGAGAGATGATTCGAGCTATCTGATGGGCTTAGATATATGGACGGATTGTGAAGTGCATAAATGCAGATTATGCAAGGGATGTTAAGCAAATGCCGTCCTTTAGCTTTGCGCATCCTAATAATAGCTACAACAGCCGAGATTAGTTCGTGTTTATGGAGTCACTAGCCACTTAATCTCGTTCTGTGCGCAATACGTCACATGGTGTATTTTGCCTATAAGACATCGCAGCAACCTTCGATTTGTTGACGACCTATCCCGCCCCTTTCACATTTGCTCGACCTCGTCATTGACCTCATACAACAATGGGTTCTGTCACTCGTTTCGCTTCGGCCGTTTTGGCGACTTCGACCCTTCTCGGCGCTGCCTCAGCTGCCGTTTTGGACATGCCCATGGTCATCAAGGATGGCTATGTATGTTGATCGGACTGTGTCGTACATGCGAAAACTAACTTTAATAGAAAATGGTTCAGGTCGGCGTCGGAAAGCCCGAGCAAGACTTCCTTCTTCTCTTCGACACTGGAAGTGCTTCGACTTGGATGATCGATAGCGAGTGCGCCACGGAGTGTCCCCACTACAACAAGGACCGAGTCGGGTATAACTTCACCGCATCTTCTACTGGCAAATACACGGGAGAGGACGCCTCCATCGACTATCTCGGAGGAAAAGTTGCTGGCCCGACCGTGGAAGAGCGCTTCGAGGCGCATGGGCTGACTTGGCAGTCGAAGTTTATTGCAGCCAACGAGAGCAACTGGTCTTCGCTGGCCGCTGCCGGCTTCATGGGCCTGGCTTTTGGTAGCATCGCTGATGGCGGCGCTACACCCGTTTTCGAGACTCTCATGGCGGAGAAGAAGGTGGACGAGCCTCGATTCGGAATTTACTATTCGAAAGAAGATGGCGACGATACCAAGGGCAAGCCAGGAAAGGGCCTCCTCACACTAGGAGGGTCCAAGGAGAAGGAGTACGTCAAGGGCGACTTGATTGATATTCCGATCAACACCAACCTCAATGACTATGATGTCTGGAGATCCGTACTTCACAGCACTACCGCCTCAACAAAGGGAAAGAACAGCTCCCAGACCAGATCTAAGGTCGACCTCGATGTTAGGGTTGTCTTTGACACTGGAGCTTCTGGTATCACACTTCCCGAGTCCAAGATCGTCGAAGTTTACGAATCTATCGGCATGAACTGGACGGCAATTCTCAACGGCGACCATATTCCCCTGTGCAGCGAGTTTACCAAGGACTGGTCTGTTGCCTTCGAGGTTGGCTACTACGGTGACAGCAGGTTTCTCAACGTCACCGGCGATCAACTGGCTCTTCCTGGTTTTGCAAACAGAGACGATGCTTGCTGGCCGCCGATGGATTCTGGGGCTGAGGGCTTCGCCTTGCTTGGTACTCGGTTCCTGAAGAACTTCTACACCGTCTGGGACTACGGCGTGTTCCCCGAGGAGGCTGGGTTCATCCGTCCCACCCTGTCTTTTGGCTACTTGAAGGAAGGCAAATAGATCAATAATGTCGTATTCTGGTTTAGTTGGGCAATATACTTATACGACTTTCTTCGTGTTAACTCGCTTTTGTTCCGCTCCGCTTTCTTTGACCAATGCTCTGTCCCTCATATGAGTTGTGGAGGTAGGTATGCAATGCTATCTTTAGGACCAATCCCCGCAGGAATGTGCATGTCTGAAACAACTGTCCCTCAAAATATATCGTATACTCGATCTAACAACCGCCAGGATTTTATTCTTTGGAATCCATCATTGGCAGAGTCAAAGGACGCAGAGACATTTGCGGCGACAACAGCCAAGGCTGTCGCAAACCCATTTACCTACCCATGCGCCCTCTCGGCCAACTCATCGCATTGTGTGATGCTAGCCTCTCCTACGCCAAGTAAGCTTCGCCCTACCGTCTCAGAATCAGTGATATTCTCTGCGATACTGACCAATGACTTCTGTAGCGTTGGATGAGGATATTCAGCCGCCTACCCCTCTCGCAGCAGGAACCCCAGCGAACTGTACACGATACCAACAGGTTATGTCTTATAGCACGTGCGAAAACATTATGGCCCAGTACTTTCTTAATATCAACCAGTTCTATTCCATGAATCTAACTATTAGAAAAGACTGCACTGGGCTCGCAATGGGTACATGGTATTGCGTCTCAATTTGGCCAGACGGCGATGCTCTGGGTGTTGATGATTCAGTCCCCGTTATCACCACCACTGCCACCGCTAAATCCGGAACTACGGGCGCCTCTGCTACAAATACTGCGTCTTCTACGCCGTCACCCATTCAGACTGGGATAGTGTTGAACTGCAATAGCTTCTATAAGGTCCAAGCTGGTGATAGCTGCTAGGCTATATTAAATGCTAAGAAGATTAACCTTAATGATTTCTATAAATAGAAGCCTGCTGTTAAAACTAATTGTTCTGCACTACAGCCTAAATACTACGTTTATATCAGCGTCAAAGCTAGCTAGACGTTAGTCTTATCTCCTAGTGAAGAAGGGTGACGGTTGTTGGGCTATTGCGAATACCAATAAGATCAAACTTAACGATTTCTATAAGTGGAACCCTGCCGTTAAAAATGATTATTCTGCGCTCCAGCCAGATTACAATGTCTGCATTGGTGTTTAGACATTAATTTCTATATCAAAGAGGGGACACAAAGCTTAGCTTATTGAGGGATCATATACTCAGAAAGCGACAGTTGGACCAAATCAAGACAATCCTCAATGATATATTATAAATTCTCATGTATTTGGCTTCATAATATTACAGAATATGACTTTTTCTATTATGAGAGACTATGTAATCTTGTGTAAGTCTACATAAAGTTGTCTTGGTCAGAAATGTACCAAAAGCAAAAGAATGCTTATTGATTGCCTACTTTACATAGTTACTAAAAAGAAATTCTCATTAGTATGTGGCACTCTGAAACTAGGGTTAAATATATCCCGCCTAACACCCCCTTCCCAAGGATATATTATGTCTGGGTGTTCAGTAAACGGGTTCTTCCCTTCACCATACATAAACGAATAGACAAGGTCGTCAACCTCGACATACCATCCATCCTTATCTCCATCGCCAAATGCCGCCCCAGAAACGACCATGTGTACCTTGTGCCTTTCTTCGACAGGCCTCGACCGCCAGTCAAGGACATCACGCATACTACGCAGCAACTCTCTGGTTCGACGAGTCAAACTTCCCCATGCCAAGTTACTCAACTCGACGGATCGTAAAGTTCGTGGCAAAGCGGAAAAAAGCTCCATCAAGTCATCGAGTTGTACGAGCATATGAGAGATTCCGAAATTACGAAGCCGTGGCCACTGATCAATAGGAAAGATAGTCCGAAGCGGAAAGACGTAGTTCTCGATTTCTTCCCCGTCAAGTTGTTCACTTGATCCACCGGTGATCTCCATGGTACTCCGTAAGCATATGTGCTCGAGATCTTTAGCTTGAGCCAAAGCATCGTGCAGAAGTCCGCTCTTGTATGACTCCCAGTCCTCGCGTTCGAGAAGGCCTGTGAAAAGGTCAAGGCTAAGGTATCGGAAGCCAGGACGCTTTAGCAAGGTTACCAGATCGTCATACTCAACGCAGCGCTGATCGAAGATCCGGCAGTTTAGTCCACTTCTAACCTCATTGCCCCCGATATAAAGTTCGGTGATATGATGATCGTCATGCTCCGCCAGGGCTCGAGTCACTACCCGATAGCCACGCCATTTAGCCCTGTAGGCCTCAACAGTACAATCAGGACCGTACATCTCCTGATGGGGGTTGTCATCCTCCGACACCCACGGGAGCACATCGACTGGCGCTGACAGCTCATTAGTATACCAAGGCCATGCTGTAGGCACAGGGTAATCAAAACCGCGAGGAAAACGCTCTGATCATAGGTGTTCTGTAGAGTGGGTTTCGTATTCTCCCATGAGTCGAGGGTGTAATAGTCACTCGCTTAAGCGAGGGAAATCGCTGCAGGCCATACTTAAAAGCCTTAATGTCTGCATCAGACGCGAGAACCTGGCGCTGATCTTGGAGTAGTGGTTTATAATAGGCCCAGGACTCTTCAATGCCCATAAGATAATCAGGAAGAATGTAAGACCTAGGATTTCCGTAATCAGAGCGACCCTTTTTGAACCAAAGGGGATACCCGTTATCGGTCACGGCATCATCTGGGTCGACGCCGTCTTCTTCGTACTCCATTCGATCTTCTTCTAGTTCTGGTCCTGTGGTCAAGCGTGCGTCGTCCCATACAATCTCAGTGACTTGGTGGCGGATAGTCTCATCATCTGCAATTGCGCGGAATACTTTGAGATTGAGAGAGTTGGCTGAGATAAAAACGCGGTCAAAGCTCAAAGGGATGAGCTTTGCCATTGCCGAGCATGTTGCGCGTAGATTCTTGACATCGTCGCTTTCCAGATGTGCGTATATTGCTTCGCGTAATTCTTTCGGCAGCTTGGGCAGGATAAAAGGCTTTGGGGAAGCCATTTTCGCTGAAATGAGGTTGCGGAAATGGAGCACTTAGAGGTGGGCGCTCATGCTGTATTTATATCTTTTATCCACAGGCAGGTGGGTACCTAAATGGCCAAGTGGGAATAAATATCGTTTGTTGCATTGACGGTATAGAAAGTGAGTTCCAAGTAATTAGGGTAAGTAAAGAAAAAACCCATTTTTCCTAATTACTAAATACTACTTATAATATTGTTAAAATCTAATAAAAATAAGGAATATTTTACTAATACTCCCTATTATTATATTTAGTTAATTAATTACTATAGTATTAAAAATATTCTATTATATAGATAATTTATATGTGGTTTGAATGTTCTAGACTATAAATGGTGCATATAGTTATCTTGTCTAGCATACGTAGTATATCATTGGGAAGTAGTAAAGCCACACTGAATAAAATCATCGTTGGGTCTATTAAGATATACTACAAGCTCAGGTTCAATAGCATAATAAGCTGACCCGTTTGTGATTTGGTCTACTGGGAGATGCTTCTTGCATTGGTAGACCGTGGCTCAAACCCCTGAAATGTCAAGAAAAGACGACGGAAATACCAGGACAGACTTCGTCCGGCCATGTTACCAGAAGATGATACTTTTGGAACAACATCATCTGAGCATTAGTCAATCAGTTCAAGTCTTAAGCCACTAGGAACACTTCCAAATACTTGGTGTGGCATATCGAACGAGGTCATTGAGATTTTCGGCCGGCTATTGGCCCTCTGTCGACGCGCGTGCGATTACAACCAAGATCAGACAACTATTGGCCTCAAAATAGCAAGCAAGGCCCTTGGGGACATAGCATTCGTGCGCGAGCTCGAGATAGAGCTTTTGAGTGTAGACTTTAAGACTACCGTGCTTCTAGAGGAGCCGCAAGACTTTAATGTCGATACACGGGATGATGGGAGCCCCGTGCCTCATCTACTAGAAAGAGCCGAGGCATATCGTAAGGCTGGGTTGTTGCAGCTGTACCTGACCTTAGATGATCCTGTCGTCAGCGCAAGCGATCGACAGAATGCACCAACCAGCAGTTCCGATGATGCAAAGGATCAAGCATCTCGACCGAAATCTCTCATTGACTTGACTTTGTAGCTTGTGACTACACTTGAAGGATTCCAGCTGAATCAGGTTCAAAGTTCATTCACCCCATGTGATATGTTTCTGCGGCAGTGGGTCTCGAGTTCCAAGAATACCCCGATTTCACTGTCCACGAACACTATAGGGAGTCAATAATGATCCATCTATCATCTTCATTTCGCGGCTGGAGTGGGACTCATTAGGTCTTACATCGTTAGCATGTATATGAGGAGGATCAGATACCGTGACCGCATTTATTCCGCAGTCTGTTCTCATGGTTACAGAAACAAGACGTTTCGTCTTGTCAAGGCTCGACGCCATTAGACAAGCTTTGCCATACAAAGCGAGCGATAGCTTTCTGCGGCTTGTCAAAGCTATATGATAGGACACAAACGAACTCATCAGCAAAATATTGGTAGAAGATTATAAGCCAGACAATGTTAGATATGCCTTTGTAATTTCGGTCTGCTTTTTTAATACCATAAAATATCAGCAAAAAGCGTACCAATCAGGGTCATCTCACCCTTTGACAAGTTTGTCAGATGATTGGATCGCATCAAAACTTCTCCTATACTACCCCGCAATATTAGGCCTGGGTCATGCGCACGCACGCATACGCACTGATCAACCATCGCCTCTCCCACCGGACTTTCTCCACCCTATAGACCGAAGCCTCCCACCGGAGAGACGTGCGGAACTAAGACTGGGATCTTTCGAGTACGTAGACTAATGAAAACCTCTAGAGCATTTGCTAACGGGGCATGGAAGTGTTCATGACCTTGAAGCCTATGAGGCAATGCCGGACGCCTCATCCTCCCCCATGGGGTAACTAGTGCGGGAACCAGCTAAACTGCCGAGTTCCGTGATACCCCTAATTTGTCAAGTATAAGTATAGTTTTGATCCCACGACACATATATCGCTTCTTGTTCAAGCCTCTACATCACAACAACATCTTCATTACTTACTCAACTCTCAAAATCTTACGTCTTCTCCAAGGTTCCCACCTACCTGTAACTATGCGATCTCTGACTATCAGCGGCCTGGTGGCCTTGGCAGCGCTACCTCAGCTGGGCCTTTCGTCTGCCCTCGAGCGCCGCCAAACGTCATCCAACACGGCTACAGTCGACCTCTCCAAGGGTCGTGGGTCGCCGAAGCACTTGGCTTCTGGGTTTATCTACGGCATTCCTGACTCCGGGTTTGGCCAATCCCCAAGTCAGATCCCCGATCACTTTTACGCTGACATGGGCTTTAACTATGCCCGTGCCGGAGGCGCACAGATGAACGAGGGTGGCTGGGTTCAGGGCCTTCAGGCCTATGCCGCGCGATTCAACTCGACCAAGCAGAACTATCTGACCTCTCGCAAGTTCGGTGCCAGGTTCCAGCTCTTGCCCCACGATATCTGGGGCACTGATCATGCAACCTCAACTACGGCCTGGCCTGGCGATAATGGCGATTGGACAGATTACGACAAGTTCTTGAACCAGTTGCTTGGTGACCTGCAATCTAACAACATGTTGGACGGCTTGGATATCGACATCTGGAACGAGTAAGTGAAAGTGTTGTATTATGCTACTGGCCAGTGCTATTCTGACGCAGCACACAAAGAGCCGATGGTTACTTTTGGAGCCGCAGCCAAGATCAATATCTGCAGATGTGGAAGCGCACATACCAACGCATTCGATCCTGTAAGTCTTGATGGATTGAACACGGAGGAATTCTACTAACTCCGGTACTCCCATCAGCCTCCGCATTTAAAAATGTCCTCCTCGTCGGTCCCTCCAGTGCTGGACAGCCTTCGACCTCAAACAGTTGGTGGGTGGCATTTGTGAAATATGTCATGGCCAATAAGGTAGTTCCCGACCAGTGGACGTGGCATGACGAACCCGGCGATGTGGCCAATGACCATGGTAACTGGCAAGCACTTCGTCAGCAGTACAATGCACCCGACAACCAAGTCAACATCAACGAATACGCCGTCTTCTCACAGCAGGTTGCGACAGGTGCAGCCTGGTGGATCTCGCGTCTGGAGCGATACAACTACATCGGACTTCGTGGAAACTGGCTCAGCGGATGCGCCTTGCACGACTTCATGGCATCTCTGCTAGGCAAGTCCGATGACAACAGCTGCACCGCCGGAGGGTACGTCCCCAACGGCGAGTACCAAGTCTACAAGTATTACAACCTCAACATGACCGGCACTCGAGCCACCACGACTGGGAGCGGGGACGGGACGCTGGACGTGTATACAACTATCGGAACAGACAAGGTTCGCGTTTTGACCGGCGTGAATATCGCTACTGGTACGTGGTACATTACCATAAACAACCTCAGCTCCGTGGGTCTCCCGACTTCAGGCAGTCTTGCCATCCATACCTATGGATTTGTTGATAATGGCCACTATGGAGGAGTCTCAGCCCCCACTGATAGAGGAGTGTATTCGCATACCTACTCTGGAAACTCCGTGACGTTTCCTGTTTACCAGACGAATGTTGATAAAAACACTGCTTGGGCTTTTGAGTTTGCAGTTGGTCATTGATAGCAAGGTAGCAATTGGTCAGGCATTGTGGTATAAGGTCTAAGTTGTGAGCCAGATGTGTTATTTGCAGTTGAGACTTGTGGCTGAGAGCTTATATCAGCACGGAGAACTTAGGTCATTGATAGCAAGAGGCAATTTGTTCAGATAGTTGGCATTTGGTCCGCCATGCTAGATACTTTAAACATAGCCAAATCGAGGAAGTTTATTATAAGAAAGTTAGTGACATCGATATCTACGACAAAAAGATTAATGATGATGTCTGGAGGCGTCTGATTGATTGTCTATACTACCCTATCCTGAAGTGCTTGCGGCATGAAATGTTAAACACTCTTCAGGATTACTAACCAAATCTCTAGTGGTAAAATATGAGGTCACCCACTTTAAGCTTACTGAGAGATACCCTGAATGAGCTCATATATCTGGTCTGTGAGCATAATGGTAAAAGCGTGGCTGTGTTGTAGTCCTGCAAAAAGTCCTCGGCCTCGGCTGAACGAGAGAGAATTCGGAATCCATTCGTCTCGGTCGATATTACCTGAGCCAACGGCTTTCCAGCGTGGTAAATAAGATTTGAGGCAACTGCACAGTCGAGGTAGAGAGCTCTTCAAGGCTAGCTTCGTTGGAAGTGCGTGGTACAGGAATAACTGGTAGCGTGAGCTGTCTGGTGGTGTTGTCAATATCTACCACCCTTGCAAACGTCCTAAAATCTGTATATCTATTTCATTAAGCGCTGATACTGCGGAAGATCCACAGTCACTGAGCCTTGTCACCGCCGCTGCAATGACTCAACCAACAGCCAAGCTGTTTAGAGGCCTCAACAATGAGTGCAGTGATCAATCGAGATGTAACAAGAGCATTCTCTTGGTCCGCACTAGACAAAACACCTTCCTCGGATTCTCTCCATCCGACAGCTTACCCTCGATTAAGCCCGTTGCTAGCGCCAGGCGAGCGATAAATTTCAGCGAGTCGATCGTCACTGGTGTTAGAAGCAATTCTCCTCGATCGGTATCCACCTTGAGGGCAAGGTTGATCACACGACTTCAACTCTATGCCTATAAGAGATTCAATGCCAACATCAGCCAACCGACGCTATAGGCTGATGTCTTCGACTTGGAAGTTTATAACGGTAGCCCCGATTTTCTTTGTCTTGTTGGCGTGGCTGGGCCTCGTGAGTGCTGCTGGCGATGAAGGTTTCTTCAGTTTACGTCCCTATGGTTTCGCCTTGGCGGATAAGCGATTAATACCTTGTTTCTCAAGGTTACCTGCTCCGGCCCTAGTGATACTTTGAATGATGACTGGGACCCGTTTGCGACTCATGGCTAATGCATCCCTAGTCATGTTGACTAGCATCTTACGTACTATTTCTTGGGAACTTGTGTATAGTGACCAAATACTAACGCCGGATTGCCGTGAATTTGGGCAAAATGGTAACTGATTTCCTATTATGGCCGACAGTGCGGAGTTGGTGAATCCTTCAGAACCCTGTCATCCTCGTATTTATACTCGGTTGCAGCCCATAGACATGGTTGAACTGGAGACTCCTCTTGGCACTTATCTGACGACTCTTAGACAAAGAACCTTAGGAGCAAAGGTAGTGACAAAATACAGCTATATTGCCATTTCTCTAACGTGTTAATATGTACCTCATTGTAGCTTACAGGATCGATCTTGCAGGTTAGCGTATGTTAATATCTTTCAAACACACCATTAATCCATGAAACACGCTGTCAGCCCACTGCACGTTTATGGATCTCCTGACCCACAGCGTTGCAATCTCCTTGCCTGCACGGTCTGCATGCCCATTCCGTATAACCTGGGTTGTTTTTCTAAGTTTAAAAATGTACATAAAAGCAGCAGATTCTGCTCTTTAATCCCTCATGTTCATTGACAAACCAACGACCAACAGTTTGGTAGTCGAACATAGTTCACCATGGTTCTCGTTTCTCGCCTATTCCAAGGCCTTGGCCTTGCAGCCTTCGCTGCTACGGTTTGTCAAGGTGCTGTTCTTGACAGTCGATCGCTTGATGAAAGAGCCTCCTCGAGTGATCGTCTGGTGTTCGCTCACTTCATGGTATGCATATCTGCCGCTCACGTCCGTGCTCAATTAACATCATCAGATCGGTATTGTTGGCAACAGACAAAGCTCTGCCGATTATGACGATGATATGAAGCGTGCAAAGTCCGCTGGCATTGACGCCTTTGCCCTCAACATCGGCACCGACGATTACGCGGATGCACAGCTCGATTATGCGTATGAGTCTGCCAACCGTAATGGCATGAAGGTTTTCATCTCATTCGACTTTCATTTCTGGTCGGTTGGCGATGCAGTCGCTGTTGGTCAAAAGGTCAAGAAGTATGCCGACCGCCCAGGTCAGCTACGCATTGACAACAGAGTTTTTGTGTCCAGTTTTGCAGGAGATAACCTCGATGCCAATGCTGTCAGAAGTGCTTCTGGCTCTAATATCTTCTTCGTCCCCAACTTTACTCCTTGGGGAGGTTCTACGAACGGTATTGATGGTGCTCTGAACTGGATGGGCTGGCCAAACGATGGTAATAACAAGGCGCCTAAGGATGGTAAGAGTGTCAGTGTCGCCGATGGTGACAAGAGTTACACGAACTGGCTTGGAAACAAAAAGTACATGGCTCGTAAGTATCCCTCCTCTACATACTAGTGCAGGTGACTGACTCATAACTAGCTATCTCGCCCTGGTTTTTTACTCACTATGGTCCTGAGGTCGACTGGTCCAAGGTTAGTTCCCTCTTGTCATGGAAAAGGAATGGCCAAAAGAATAACAATATCAGAACTGGGTCTTCCCGAGCGGCTCACTCATCTTCGACCGCTGGAACGAGGTTATTCAAAAGGGTTTCCCCATGGTTGAAATCCTTACCTGGAACGACTATGGCGAGTCTCACTATATCGGACCCCTCAAAAACAAACACACCGACGATGGAGCATCCAAATGGTCCAACGATATGCCTCACAATGGTTGGCTTGACCTCTCTAAGCCCTTTATCGCCGCATATAAGAACAAAGACACCAGCGTGGCCAAGTACATTGAAAAAGACCAAATCATTTACTGGTATCGCCGTAATCTGAAGGGTCTCAACTGCGATGCTACCGATACGACCTCTGGTAGAGCGCCACCTAAGCCCAATGAGAATTATTTCCAGGGTCGCCCAGATGGATGGCAATCAATGGAAGACACTGTCTACGTCGTGAGTCTGCTTAAGTCTGCTGGAACAGTGATCATCAAATCAGGAAGCAACACTGTTACGAAAGAGGTCCCTGCTGGAGCTACTCTTATTAAGGTCGATGCTAGCCTTGGCAAGCAGACATTCACTCTCAAGCGTGGCAGTACCAACGTCTTGGCTGATACCTCTCTTATGGACATCACTGCTGTCTGCTCCTGTGGCTTGTACAACTTTAATGCCTATGTTGGTACCGTTGCCGCCGGCTTTTCTGACCCTCTCGACAGCAGTGGTCTCGCGTCTTTGACTGTTGGTCTGCACGTCACAACCTGCCAAGCTAAGCCTTCTCTCGGAACCAACCCTGCTTCTCCGACACAAGGAAATGACACCCCCACGGTGACTGACACAGGAAACGGAAAGGCTTGTATCGAGGGTGCTGTAGCAGACGGTCAAAGCGGTAACTATCTTGGCCTCTGCAAGTTCACTTGTGCCTATAACTACTGCCCTCCAGCTCAATGCAAGTGTACCAGGTATGGAACAGCTCTATCACCTCCAGCTTCCAATGGCCGTGAGGGTTGCCCTGCTTCCGGTCTTGGGGACAGTTACAAGGGACTGTGCAGTTACACTTGCAACCATGGGTATTGTCCAGATACTGCTTGTAGATACTGTTAAGGATACAATCGGTACGTGGCTGTAAGAATATTATGGCAGAAGAGTCATGTTAAGTTGAGTGATTGGCGCAGAATACTCTTGCTTTTATAATAATTTTCTTCTGAAATACCAAGCTAGCCACCCACCCAGGCCTTGTAATATAAATCACTTCTTGCACCCTTTTATGTTGGCTCCATATCCATGCCTAGGAATACCGCCAAACCGCGTTTACGCGACCGTAAGACATTCAGAAATCATGAATTGAATTCGCTCTTAAGGACTATTTAAATAGACTACCAATACAGCAGAAAAGCCCAACTATCGCTAGCTTTTATTATCCGACAAACTGTCTCATTACCCATGTAACATCTACTTTAGCTCAAATTGCTTTTTGCCCTCTGCACTCAGACCCAAGGAAACAACTTCCTTATCCTCACTCACGACCGTTCTCAAGTCTCCAAAGGGCAGGATGATAACCAGCGACTTCCAGGGTGCTTGGAAGCCAGAGCTTTCATCCTTGGAGAACTTGACCTTGATCTCAGACTCCGTAGCCGAGTAAGCAATGGTGTAAGAAGAGATCTTGTTTTTGGTTGACACAGAGGTACCATCATCTTCATACCACGTTGTCTCATGCCACTTGCCATCACGAGATGCCTTCTGAGGAGGGAAGATCTCGACAGCTCGGTAGTCATCAAGAGGGAGGTTTGCGACGTTCTCCTTCTCGCCGGGAGAGAGAACCTGGACATCTCGACCAACAGCGACGGCACGGCCAACCTTGCCGAGTACGGGAATACCAGCACCATGCCACTCAACGTCAAGGTCAACCCATTGACCAGCCTCGAGATACTGGTATGGCGCATTCAGGTTCAGGTACCCCTCATCGTCATCTGATGCCTTGGGGAGATAGAACTTGACCTTGCTTGCTCCGGCCTCGAAGACGCCTCCGACGAGCATGGAGTCACCAAGCCAGTACTGATTCTCTCCATCGAGCAGCTTCCATACTTCGGGGTCAGACTCGTAGCCCCAACCGATCCATCTTTGTGGTGGCGAAGCAGTCTGGTGACTCTCAAGAGACAGAGAGTAGATGTAAGGAATCAATGCATAGCGACGCTTGATAGTCTTGCGGACAAGATGGGTGATAGATGGATGCATCCAAGGCTCAATGACATCACCGATTGAGTTGTCTTCGCCTGTCTTGAAGCAGTTGATTGCGAATCGAGGAGAGTAGATACCGAGTTGGACCCATCGAAGAAGAAGCTCAGGGTCGGGCTGAGGACCCTCGAAGCCGCCAATGTCATGTCCGTAGCATTGCATGAGGGAGAGACCGGCGTTGAGACCGAGAGCAGTCGAGCCTCTCATGCTATCCCAGCTGGTAGTGTTGTCACCACTCCAAGAGCTACAGGCGTAGCGCATAGTACCGGCTGTAGCACTGCGAGTAAGAACGAAAGGACGCGAGTCTGGGTTGACAGCCAGAAGAGCATCGTGAGAAGCCTTGCCGTTGAGCTCGGTATGTAGACTGCGGCCCCAGAGACCGACTTGAGGACGCTTCTCAAGGCCTTCAGGAACCTCGAGTACATCCTTGTTGACGTTGAGAGCGCACTCCCATTCGTCATCGGGGATCGTGTACTCGTTGTTATCGTTCCACATGCAGTCAATACCCTCTTCTGCGAGCTTCTTGATCCCATTATACCACCAGTTGTAGCCGGCCTCGGAAGTGAAGTCAATATGACCACCGTTGGCTCTCTCACCTCCTCCTGCGCTCCAAAGCTTGGTGACAGCTGGTTCCTTGGTGTGAGGATCAAGGAAGAGACCTCCAGCGTCCTTGAGCTTCTGGTACTCGGGATGACTGGAAACGAGATATGGCTTGACGTTGGCGATACAACGCATGCCCAGCTTATGGAACTCCTTGATCCAGTCCTCGGGATCGGGGAAACGGTGACGGTTCCAGGTAAAGACGTGTCGGTTCTTGGGGTGCTGCTCAGCCACGGTATATCCGGATGACATCTGGTAAGCTGAACAAGGAATGTCGTGCTCCTTCATCTTGTGTGCCAACTCGATCAAAGCTTCGCCAGCAGGGGGATCGTCAAGCATGGAGTATTTCATGCCGCCAGAGAGGTATCCGAAAGCCCAGCGGGGTACAAGAAGAGGATAGCCAGCAAGATCCGCATAAGTCTGGACAACTTCTTTGAGTGTCTTTCCGGTAATAATGTACTCTTCCAAACCTCCAAAGTCCTGACGATAGACCTTGTAGAACCCCCACATACCATCCATCTCAGAGCCGATGGAGTATTCTCCTCTTGTATGGCTGGTAGAGAACATGGCTACGCAGCCTTGAGGTGTAGCATTGATCAAGAGGGGGATGTTCTTGTACAGAGGGTCAGTTCGGTGGGCGTCGTATCCAAAGCTGTCGGTTGCTGATATTTGGAAGCGGCGACCAGAGAGGTCCATTGGTGCAGCCTTTTCTCCAAGACCGACATGGAACGTCTTGCGGTTATACTGAGTGTAGTGAGCGACACCGACGCCATTGACGGCATAAGATCTGTTATCAAGATCCTGAAGGATCGGTGGCTGACCGTCGAAGCCTACAGAGAGAAGAGGTGTCTCTCCAGCGTAGTCGACATTGGCAATCACATCACCGATCTGGATCTTGGTGCCTTTGTCGGTTGATGTGACTTTTAGCTGAGCACCATCCAGCTTCGTCTCAGCACGAGGGACGCTGGGGCGAGGCGGTAGAGGATGGGTAGCGGATGTGAAGGTGGTTCTGAAGACGTTGGGACGGACGGCTTCAAAGTTGAACTCGAACGGTAGAGTGGCATCGTTGCAACGCAAGTGGACAGACGGCTGGTTGCTGTCTTTACTGGCTGCCTCGACAGTCCACGATGAAGGAATGCGTTCACGTTGAGGCATGATGAAATAATAATCGAGCTCTGATGTGCAAACTCAATAGTTAACGATTGAAGGAGGATAATAGAGGAGGGAATGCTCCTCTTTTAACTTTACGCAACATGCATTCATTGCCGGGTTCGGGATGCAAGTATCGCCTCATTTACAACCAATATCTACCGAAAAGAAGCCAAGATCGGGTCTGCCTCATTTTGTCCGACGCCATCGCCGGAGAATTCTGCCCAAGTCCGGTTCTGCGCTACCTCGTGACCAGTTCAGTGCTAAACCCCTCACGCTCGAGTCGGAGAAAACACCAAAAAGTCCGATTTCGTTGCCGAGAATCCCCACGGGGTAAAAAGTCCACTCCGACAGCCAGCAACGGCATTATTTCTGATGATCATATAGCCCGACTGGGCCCCGGAGCTTTTGAGCCAGTTTTATTTTTCCAGTACTCCAGAGACATAGTGCTAGTTTTTATTTATATTTAAACAAGATCAAAGTGAGATCCAGCTCATAATGTCATATTGAGAATTAAAGACACCGAGCTCCACATGCCTGTCCCTCAGACCTATCAGCAGCTGAGAAATGATATTCCTGCCTGAGGCGTCAAGACAAGACTTCGGTTCTGGATTTCCCCGCGCAAACATGATTCGCCAGACAGAGAACGAGCATCATGAGAAACGCGTTTCGGCATTCAATATCACTTTAGGCTTATATATTAAGATGAATCGAGATCAGCATGTCACAAATTCATCAACCTTCAGAAGGGGGAACTTCACAAACGGCTCCATCCTCACGTATCCGTAAGAAAAGATTACCGGTATAGCCGCCTTGCCCCTGAGACGAGCGAACTTCGACGTCAAGTTATTGCGTGCATGTATAAAGTAGCTAACACACGTTTTTAAGAAAGCATGCATAGCTTGTCGCCAGAGCAAAGTCAGTAGGCATTCAAGTACGTCTCTGGACGTACGCAGCTTACATCTTGATTAGGTGAAGTGCAATGGCTCGCGGCCATGTTCTCGGTGTGTATATTATGTGGAAGGCTATGGACTCACAGCGCTGATAGGCAACACAGGTGTTGTCAGCTTCAAAAGACATGCCACTTTGTCGAGAGACCAAAAGAGGACCATGAACTGTCTGGCTCCCTTGTCACCGCTTAAGACAACGTCACTAATCGAGTCGTTTCAGAAAGATTGAAGCGCTCCAGAGAGAGATCGAGTTTCTCAAATCACGCCTGCAATCAACTCCGGCACCTATGATGGAATGCTCACCTACTACCTACTCAGCAGAGGATCAGCCGCCATTCATGACAACGAATCGTACAGACATTCCGGTTCATGGCGTATATGCATCTGCACCAGCCAGAGTCTCTGCGCAACCAGTGGCATCGACCAGCACGAGCTCACCAGAAACCGCTATATACCTAACAAGAGCACACGGCAGATCAAAATCAGCGTTCGAGACTGATTCAGTGGCTCCAGCAACTGCCGAACTTGGGATTGAGATGAAGGACGAAGAGGCTCAGCTGTACTTTAATGCGTTCTTCTCTGGCTGTGACCGCTACGTTCCTGTCTTTGACCAACGTTATGACTCGATCCAAAGCATTCGCAACAACAGTGCTTTGCTTTACATCACAATATGCTCAGTCGGATGCCGTGTACTCAACGGCACGAGCTCGAGATGGCGAGCTCTTGCACTTCAGACTCAACGCATGCTCAATGCCGCTATCGCCAATCCGTTGATGGGAAGTCTTGAGACTGTACAGGCAATCCTCGTTCAAGCTTGCTATGCAGGAGAAAGGGCACTTCTGATTGCAATCGCGACGCGCATGGCCTTGGATTTTGGGTTCCCCGAAGCATACGATACACTCATTGCGGAATCAGTCTTGGGCGAAATGCAGATCGATAACGGTGACCAAGCTACCTACAACGACAACACTACACACATGCGCAAAACTAGAGTCTGGCTGCATTTGCTGGTGATGAGCTACATCCTGCACGTGGATGCTGGTGGAATGCCAACCTTCAAGTTTCGAGGTGCTTCACGCAGATGCAGAGTCCTCCTGCAAAGTCCTCTCGCTACCGGGATGGATCATTATCTCTTTGCTCAAGTCGAGCTCAACGTTCTTCGTGCAAAGATATATGCATCCTTGCCCCAGGGCGCCCATCTGAGTGACGAAGAGATTCTCGATCTTGTGAAAGATGCCAAACTTGACATCGATGTCTGGTTCCAGGACTGGATACGTATCTCGCAGCCGCATCATGACTCGATGCCTTGGTTTGTGCCTAACCTGTCTGTTCAGCGCTGCTGGGCTGATAACATGGCTCTTTGCCGTGCGGTGAGGGCTGCAGGCGTGGAGAACGTCAACGTTATGTCGCCCATCCAGAAGAACATCTTATCGATGACCAAAGCTTCGCTTCAGCAACATCTTGATATCATCATCCAAGAACCAAGGATATATCTCAAGAGCATCCGGTATGCAATGGACTTTGTCTGGGCCAAGAATACTTTCTGTTGCCTTCTTCTGCTCAAGCTTTCCGCTTTGCTCCCTGAAGCGGAGAAGTTGCCGACACAAGGTCTTAGCAATGAGCTTGTTATAAAGGCTAGCATCTTGCTACAGGAACTGGAACTAGTTGCTGCCGCAGGACACAAAGACGACACTCGATCAAATACCAGTTCACTCTACCTCCAACTTCTAAAGACAAGTATACAGAAGTATAAGCGCTGGTTAGGTCAAGACGGAGGAGGCTCTGGAGGAGGACAACCATCTTTTCCTCTGACCCAAGAGAGGAATTGCGACAATGAACTTGAGTCTTTTGTCCCAGATCAGTTTGTCTTCGAATGGGACTTTCCAGGTCTGACCCTGTTTTCGTCTCCGATCAATGAGACCGGTTGGATCAATGAACTTCTTGCTGGAGCACAAGAGTTTGGAGAAAATGGGAGCAGCATCAATTGGGCTCTGATTGACTTTTCTATGTAAAGTAGCGTTCATAAACCAGAAACCCATTGTAACAGGGTAGACAGTATATCATACTCAGATTTTGCGGGTTGCCATAGCGTAGCATTTTACCGCCAAACAAGTGTCATACCATGCAACATCTTGCTATGCTATTGGTAAAGTTGCGTGAAATGTAACCTTGCCCCATGAGACTCCACTCAGGTTGGCTACCGAACTTGACGTGTCAACCTGGTTACGAATCAGACCAGCAACCCTGGCTGTTTTATAAACTCAAAACTCATGTCACTCCATTTCGGATCCCGGATTTTCTCCTCTTCTATTTCTCCTCTCATACTGTTATTTGACGTTTGAGGCATCCTTGGATTGACTTCACAAGTCCACAATGTCAGCCGCAGACAATCAGCCGCTCGTTGCCGACGAGAGTGAGAATGTAAGCATCTGATATCATCATTGATTGCATTCTTTGACAAAATACAATTTCAAGGTCCTTGAAGACCACGACTCTGGACATGACGAGGCACGTACAGTCTCTCAAACCAACTGCTCTTAAACAAAGATACAGGCTGACATACTGCCTTCTTTACCTTAGGAAGTGGAGTCATCGACACAAAGTATAAGCAGTTCCATTCTTCAGTACCGTCAGGAAAATGGGAGAACCTACCACGGTTACAAAGATGGCAGTGAGTACCGTGAATAGTGGAGTTGACAGTTGCTGATCACACAGAATACAATGTTCCAAATGACGAGGAAGAGAACGAGAGACTCGGTATGTAAACCACTAAACCTGATAGGCATCCTTGCTAATGAATGTAGATTTACAACATGCTCTGTTCCTTCGAACCTTTGATGATAGACTCGGCTTCGCCCCACCGTGCAAGCCAGAAGCCAATGTCCAGCATGTTCTGGATGTAGGCACGGGCACTGGAATCTGGGTCATGGACTATGCAGACGACCATCCAGGTGCTGAGGTTCGTTAGTCAATTGTTTCTTGATGGTTACCGATTAATGTTTTTCAGGTCATTGGAGTCGATCTCTCACCCATCCAACCTAGCTTGTATGTATGTTTATGCCCCTTTTGTTGACCCAGCTAACAGTATCAGTGTCCCTCCAAATGTCCGATTTATTATTGACGATATTGAAGAGGAGTGGCAATACTCTTCAAAGTTTGATTACATCCACAGTCGAATGATGAACTCTAGTGTCGCGGACTGGGAAAGCTATGCTACCAAGATCTTTGAGTACTGCTTTTCACATATTCATCCCTTCAACCGACAAAGCTGACTCGCGTTAGGAACCTGGAACCAGGTGGCTATGTAGAGCTACAGGAGATCGATGTCTTTACTAAATCTGACGACAACACCTTGACGCCGCAGCACAATCTATGGCAATGGGCTCAGCTTATATACGATGCATCCGTCAAATTGGGAAGGCCATACTTCGACCCAGGTAACATAAAGGACGTTCTCACCAAGGTTGGCTTTGAAGAGGTAACGGAAGCAAAGTTCAAGTGGCCAACGAACCGATGGCCAAAAGACAAGAAGCATAAGGAATTAGGCGTATGGAATAACGAGAATGCGAATTTCTTTCTCGAGGCGGTGGCGATAGCTCCGCTTACGCGGGCCTTGGGATGGTCGAAGGAAGAGGTCACTGTTTTCATCGCTCAAGCCAGGAAAGAACTCAATGATCCTCGGATTCATGCATACTGGCCAATGTGAGTCTGGATCTTTTCTCTATCATTCTATGTTAGCTAATCATTGTTAGTATCTCGGTATATGGCCGTAAGCCGGTGAAATAGTCTCAGATCATACTCATGCAAGATAGGAACGATTGAAACAGTTGAGGATTGAGCACTGGACAATAAAAGCTCGACGCAGGCTGGCCTCTGGTTGCTACGCTTATCATGTAGCATTATGACATAATCATTCATTAATTTCTATTAACAGACTATGATATCTTTGAACTTTTACAACTTGGAAGTGCTCTCCTCACGACCCTTGAGGTTAATGTGAGGAGTGTCGTTTGCAGGCCGAGTAACAGCATAGAAAGCAACACCATGCGACTTGGTGGAGAACTAAATACAGATCAGTTATTGTTAACAAAGCTATGGGAGGAAGAGAACTAACCTGAGCTTTGGAACCAACGTGGAAGAAGGCCCAGTCTCCAGCAACGAGATGGTGAGTGATACCGGTAGCCTCATCCTGTCCGTAATTAGTATCATGTACTTGCAAACCCACGGAGAGAGATATTTACAGTCACGTCGATTTGACCGCTGAGGACGTATTTGGTCTCCTCGTAGTCATAGGATCCATATCGTGTAGGTCCAGGAACGACCTTATAGAAACCCGTGGTCAGATAATGAGCAGAGTCGTTGCGCTGACTCTGGATAGAGTGGAAGTCGGCAATAATAGCGCACTCGCCATCGGGAATAGGGATGTGCTCATGGCCGGCGCCCTTGATAATGGTAAGAGGAACGATCTTGTTAGACACTGCACAGATAGGTTAGTAAAACATCCTTCTGCTTGTCATTTCAGGGTATGCAGTTTACTTTTAGCGAATTTGGTATAATTGCAAGGACAGAAATAGAAAGGAAACGTTCAATGACAACTTCTCTGCTCTGTTTATATAAATACCAAGCCATGACGGAGCATTCTCGGCATATACATGGAACAAACAATACGGGATACGGCTCCGGGCCCGTAGCTCCGTGCCTGAGAGTTACGCAACGGCTTATCAGTAATGGAACTAAACCTAAAACAGAGTCAGTGTCGCTTAGTCAAGCTGGATCACGACAAAACACATGATCGGGACCCCACCGCGTTTCGCCGGATTATTTTACGGGCGGTGAACAGGCTTATCGCCTATCACTTATCACTTATCGCTTATCACCTATCAATCAATAATTTCTCTTATCGGGACTCTTGTCCTATCTCGCTACCCTGGGGCAGCCTAAACAGCAGATTAAAAGTATCTCAAAGACGCCATTCAGAACCCATTATTGTTTCGTTTGTTTAATAAGTGAATCTTTTAAGTTTTCTCAGGTACTCTATTAGACTTTTTCTCTTTCCCATTGTGCATTACCTAGTCAGAAGATGAGAACAATGCTGGATATAAGAAATGTGTTACGCATTGCTAGGAACCTCTTTGTCAACGTCGTCTGCAGAAAGACAACGAAAATCAACTTAACGTGGGCAGGCATGGTCACTTCATGATTTTACCTGTCAGCGAGATTGAGGAGTCGTGGTTAAGACCTGATGTCCCACGTGGCATGTAGTTCCTCCTATAGCGACTGAGTTGCTGGTCACAAGGAGCCTTCACAAAGAGACTTGCCAAATAACGATTCTAGCAAAGGGAAATGACATGGGATTCCTTTGGTTACAACGCCACCTTTGCCCGCTTTGGCACAAACATTACCGAAGGTTAAATCAAGTTCCCCAGAAAGTGGCACGCTCCGAAGACTTGCCAGCCACTTCGGAGTTGCCCCGCTGCTACATTGTTTGTTTTGTGGGGAAAGTGGACCATCGAACTCCTGAAATCCGGGGTAACGGGGTGAATGAATGACATTCTTCACACGATAGCCAGACCGGTAATTGCTAGAGAGTCATTCATTTATAAGAAGCCGTTGTCAAGGGATAAACTGACAACTACCTTGCCAAACTGTCCCAGCACGAAGAACCCATATCTAAGCAACAGCATCTTCAATTTGCTAGTTACAATACCCCCAGCATTCTGGTGTCGAACCGCTAGCAATGGGTAAGCACACAACTGCTTACAACAGGCTGGTCACTGTCGCGGTGGCCTTTGGCTCCCTGGTAAGTTGCCCTGATAGCTATTCACATCCAGCTGCATTATGCTCATTTTGTCCAGACATACGGCTACTGCTCTTCCGTCATTGGCAGCACAATCGGACAGCCAGGATGGTACAACTTCTTCGACTTGCCCCAGCAAGGTGAGCCTGGCTATGGCACCAAGACGACTGAAGCCATCTCGACCGCAAATGGAATCTATAGCGCGGGCGGCGCCATTGGCACGCTTTTTGTCATGTGGGCTGCTACTGCGCTGGGTAGGAAGAGATCTATCCAGATTGGTGGAGCCTTTGCGTTGCTGGGAGGAGCATTGCAGGGCGGTGCAGCAAATCTTAGGTGAGTCTTGTCTATTTGCTCGCATGGCTGCTACAGCTCTGTATGGTGAGGTTCAGCAAACTGACTTGGTACTACAGCATGTTCCAAGCTGGCCGAATCTTGGCTGGCATCGGCATCGGAATCCTCGTCACGGTCTGCCCAATGTACATGGGAGAGCTCGCACCCCACGACAAACGCGGATGGCTTGTAGGACACCACGCCATATTTCTTGTCTTTGGCTACATGCTCTCCGGCTGGCTCGGGTATGCCTGCTACTTTGCAACGGCAAGCATGCCAGGCTTCGCTTGGAGATTTCCGCTGTGCATGCAATGTCTAGCTCCCACTGTCCTTCTGGCAACGTCTTTCTGGATCCCGGAGTCTACACGATGGCTGTTGCAGAAGGGCCGGGTCGAAGAGGCATGGACCGTTGTTCGTAACTTGCGAAAGTCACCGGACGATCCAGATGATCTAGTCGCTCGAGAGGAGATCTACCAGATCAAGGAACAACTCGCTTTGGACTCCGCCAAGCTCAAGGCACTGGGTTGTGGACCTCTCAAGGCAGTCATCAAGAAGAAGAGTTACCGAAAACGGTTGGCAATAGGCTTCCTGACACAATGGGGCGCCGAGTTCGCCGGACCACTAATTATCGTAAGTTGATGCTTATTACTCTTCACTTGTTTCAAAGTCTAATACTGTCAGAACAACTACTCGGTCATTCTTTACACCAACCTCGGTCAAACTGGGTCTATGCCTCTGCTCCTTTCGGCCTTATGGCTTACGACCGCTGGCATCATCTACAATCCGCTCGGCGCCTGGCTTCACGACAGAATTAATTCACGCCGATGGATGTTTATGACCGGCTTGTTCGGCTGCTTGATTACCACGAGCGGACTTGCTGCCTGCATCTCCGAGTTTTCCGGGACTGCCAATAAGGCAGGTAATGCAGCAGGCGTCTTCTTTGTTTTTCTATACCTGGCGTTCCAAGGGTAAGTCCTCCGGCCTGACCTGCGAGCTTTTGTAGACTGACAGTATTTCCAGAACCTTTTGTGATACGACCATGTATATTTACGTTGCAGAGATCTTCCCAACCGAGATTCGCCCTATCGGCATGGGCTTCTCTCTGTTCGGCCAGTTCACGAGCACCATCATTCTGCTTCAAACAGCCCCAATTGGGTTCGTGAACATCGGCTGGAAGTATTACCTGGTCATCATTATTTGGTGCATCTTCTTCATACCAATTGTGTACCTGTACTTTCCCGAGACTGCTAAGCTGTCACTTGAGGAGATCTCTGCCCGTTTCGGTGATGACGTTGCCGTTCACGTCAACGATGTTCCGGCCGAGCAGCGCAAAGAGCTTGACGAGTTTATTGGAAAGCTGGATATTACCCATATGGAGGATTCAGCAGCTAAAAGCAAGGCTATGATGTAGTGCTAGGACACAAGGAGCCCAGGATAGCGACAGAGCAATCTGACAGTTGAATAGTCGTTAACATAATTCACCTATCTATTACTTTATTATTTCTGTGTCATATTTGCAGTAAATGACTAAAACCAGAGCGGTGACCAAGACTGACAGCTCCCCTTCGTCCTGCATGACCCAATGACCAGTTCCCTGGGACAAGATGAGATAATCTCGGCACTACATCACTGTTTCCTGGTCGATGTGAGGGCGTGGTCTCTTGTCGACCCCGCAGTGGCACGCTCCGGTTCAGGTGGCCAGGCTAAGGTCGGTAAATGGCACCTGACCCCACGGGGTCGACTCCTTCTCCGCATCATGCTTCCCAAGCTACACTCTTCTGGTTTAGTGGATTCAATTCTAGCTGTTGAAAGGGGAATGCGTGCTCTGTAAAAGTGAAGAAAGTCCAGTTCGTTCCTTAAGCGGGACACCTAAATTCTCTTTTTCATTATCCCTAGACTCTTCCAAATCTCCCATCATGGGCTCTATGATCACGACTAGCAAAGCCTCAATACACCATCAAGACTATGATAGTCTGCCGGACCCAAAAAGAGTCTGGACCGGCAAGCCAGGGTCTAGGGAAGAAGGTCTCGGCCGTCTCGTACTGCTCACACCAGAAGTGGTAGCCAACGCGGCATCAACATGCATCAAGACAGGTCGCCGTACCTCTTTAAACTGGGAGCTGACCAAGCTGGACATTGCCAACTTCAATCGAGCTCCAGCCCAGCATCATATTGTCTCGCTTTTAAACGGCGCCGCATATGATGATGTTTATATCTTCAACCCTCAACAGTCGTCTCAATGGGACGGGCTCCGCCATTTTTCTGCCCCAGCTCCAACTCCCTCAGACCCAAACCGCCGCCTCTTCTATGGAGGAATGACGTCGGGTGAGATACAAGACAGAAACAATACTCGTATAGGCATTCAGCATTGGGCCAAAGAGGGTATTTGCGGTCGTGGTGTTCTGCTGGACTATGCTGAATACGCTCGACGTCATTCAATATCTTACACGACATTCTCAGACCATTCTATCCCGCTTCATGTACTACTTGACGTCGCGGAAGAACAAGGCGTCAAGTTCCTCCGCGGAGATATCCTGTTCGTTAGAATTGGAGTTGTTAGGGAGTGGGATCTACAGATGACGGCAGCTGACAAGCTGGCTTATGCGCAAAGCTCAAACCCGCAACATGCTGGAGTTGAAGGCACTGAAGAGATGTTGAAATGGATCTGGAATGAAGGCTTTTCAGCTGTGGCAAGTGATGCTATTTCCTTTGAAGTGTACCCTCCGCAGCCGTCTTATAAGCGAGGAGAGAATGCTTTGGTCAAGGGTTTATTTATGCATGAATATCTGATTGCAGGATGGGGTATGCCAGTTGGCGAACTATTTGATCTTGAGGGTCTTAGCCGCATTTGTCAAGAAGAGCAGAGATGGGAATTCTTTATAACATCGGCACCTCTGAACATGCCAGGAGGCGTCAGTACTCCTCCAAATTGTATAGCTATATTTTAACGCCTTAACTTTATACGTACAGTAGTAGAACAACTCCACGCCCAGGGTTCAAATCCATACCACGAAATCCACATATGGATCCATAATGTGGATCCATATCCATTCCATTCCATTCCACGTGGGCTTCAGCATTTCCATATCCACGCCACGAAGCCCCTTCCACATGTTCCACATGTGGAAATCGTGGAATATTTTAGGTGGGGTTCGAAAATACCTTGATTTCCTTGTGAAATCCCGCATATCCTAAGTACTTTCTATCACCCACAACAACACAACATCGATTTGCCACCCCATTTTCCTCCGTACACAATGAGTCCATTCTGGGGGCTTCACTGTTACTCGCGTTACTACCCCAAATCGAAATGGCCACTCCCCATCCTACCAAGTCAACCACATCCGTTCCAGAACGAACAGAAGAGGACAATCAACGGCTCTTTCAGCTCTACAAAAGCTGGATCTTGACGGAGAGAGACGGCAAGGCGCGTCTATAGGTATATCGGTTCGGCTACGAATATCCAGCATAACAAGAAACAGGAACGTCGGTGGGTGTGTTGCCTTTGCGTCAAGCAACGGCGGATTTTAATGGACCAATGACAAAAACATTGACGTCACCGAGGGCGGGCGGGACCCATTAATTACCATTGTTGGACGAAGTAGGTTTCCATTCCACGAATTCCACAATATGGATCCATTTCCATAATGGATCCATTTCCACCCATTCCACATCGAAATTATTAGTCAGCATCCATATCCACGCCATATTCACAAATGTGTCGTGGAGTGTCGTGGATTTGAACCCTGTCCACGCCTTATACTACAGTCCTTTTGTTTCCAATACCTGAAATACCTTGGTAAACTTATGAGCCAGTCCCCAGCATTGCAGCTTCTTCAATATCTCTTGTGCATCGGTGCTGATGGCAGGGACGCAACCGTCAGTACCAATATCTGGAACAGATCCAGAGCTAGCTGGTCCTCCAACCTCAATCCATTTAACAACGACTCTTCTGTGAGAAAGATTCTGATCATGGAGATCCAGCCTGACACTTTGGGTGACCTCCATTGGTGATGATCTAGTATGATCCCCATAAGCAGAGTAGGCAATGATGAAGATGTAACCCATAAAGACTCGCATAATCTCGCAAGGGGCAGACACCAGGTACTCATTAGCGATTGCGACGATTTGGGCTGCGTGCCAGCATAGTCTTCTTGCTGTTTTTGGGTCTCTGGCAAATGTCAACTTGAGCCGGTTGCGGGCTACCTTGATTCCGTCATGTACTCGAGGTTCCGTTGAGATGAGGCCCCGCACGATGGATAGGATGAGGTCGAGGACGCCATTCGCCGCGCACAAGTGCGAATAGTGGCAAAGAAGACTGGCTATACTGTATTTCTGTCAGTATATAGTGCCGGTAAAGGACTCATTACTTACTTGTAGCTGGTAAGATCGCTCGTTGATGATGGCGAAGATAGAGATTCAACCAAGTTATTCAAGCCCTTGAGCAGCGACCTCTTCGTGTCTTGGTGCGCAGCCACAATTGATCCAAGGCCGAGGTACTCTGGCATTGCGACAACCTCGATTTGCCAGAGGTCCCAGAGTAACCGCCCGATTACCTGCGCACAGAGCCTCTTAGCCCAAGATCCCAAGGACGATGGTAGTTCTCTCCCAGCCAGTGCTTGCTTCAGCACTTTAGATAGATTTGGTCTTGAGTCATCCTGACCAAGACGAGACATCAGAGCAAACCAAGCTCGTGCCGAGGTGGCGTTCCACATGGACTCAGGACATGGCAATTCTGATGGCAGCTCGCTCAAGTCAACAATGCCTCGACGACTTGTGAGAGTGCAAAGACTGCAGTCATACTCGAATGCTGCCCAAGATGCCCTCCTTCCTGACTCCATCTTGATCCAGTTCTTCCAATCTTTTGTAAGAACATGGTCGTCCTCAGAACCACGAATGGCCTCGTGATCCTGACTCAGAGTGATCGAAGAGCGGGGATTCAGCAGACCGATTCCCCGTAACCACCGATCAAGAGTCCACGAGACCTGTCTGCATTCTGATATAGCTGTCGTTTCCCTGACCCGAGCGAATAGATCTGGTAAAGCAGAGTGCAATTAAGATATGAGACATCACTGTAGTTGGTAGCATCTGAGGCGCCCTTGGATAATCAGTATTACGTACAGTAGGTGAGGACTGTGTAAACAGCCTCCAGTTAATCATTGTAGAGCAGATCTCACTCAGTGCTACTGAGAGCTCGTAATCTGACTGACTATCAGAGAGCAATGCACCAACAGAGGCCATGGCTGTAAGAAGAATAGGCGGGCAAGCCGACATGGTCCAAGTAGGTTTGTGGATAATCGCCTGAATGTCGTGGAACCGAGAAAAATAGGAGTCAACAAGACGCTGTAGACTGCAAAAAGCTTGGATAGAATGAGGGTCTCGTAAGGTTTCAAGCTGAGGAAGGGGATTCTCAGAGAGGATTTGGATGAAGCCTTTTACAAGTGTTGTCTGAACAGGCCGCGGTCTGTCTGTCGGGCAATAACCGTTGAGAATATCGCGAAGTGGAGGGAGCCGATAGCGATGAGGAGATTGCTTATGCGCCTGATCAAAAGGCCACGCAAGCGTGTTTTGTTCCACGTCTGGTAGCCCTTCCTCTTGTGAATCCCGGCTCGATTCCCCACTGCTCGTTCTTTGTTGTACTCTATTGCCAGTGCCACTGCTACTAAGCCCTTCTGACTCGGAGACTTGCTGGGCTGTACTGGAAAACCAGAACTCTGGTATATAGCTATTATAAAAAGTATCGACTTGGAAGCCTTGAGGACTATTGCCAATGTCGAAGTTCAACCAGTCAAACCCACCAGTCCGAAAGCTTGTCTGCCCTGGAAGGATGGAAGAGGGAGAAAGAGCAAAAGTATCTTCAAACACCGAATGAGCTGCATCTACTGGCAAGACATTGAAGGACTGTGGAATGTCCATAGTTGGAGAGATTGTCGGCTCATCATCTAGATTATAAAAAGGGCCAACCCTGGCAAGCTTGATCTTGATCCGTGATGTCAGCACCGTGGACCGGATGGACTAGAGGTGCTGTTGGTAGGGGAATATGCTCTGTTGAATCGTCTAATAAGAGGCCGTCAGGTCCCGTTTCATGTTGGAAGGATCGAGTTTCTTCATTCGTTGGAGAGGTCATCGATTCATCCTGCTGTTCTTGTATTTGTTGCGTGTTGGAAGGAAGAATTGACTGTCCTGTAGGAGAAGCGCCCTCATGCGGCCCCCAGTCATTCATATCGTCTGTCGTAGGATACTCACAATTATTCCCTGATCGGATGCAGCGATTGCAGGGCCTTTCGCGATTGCACTTCGCCTTCCGTTCAACACATCGAAAACACGACTTCTGACTTGATCGCCTGGTTTGTTCTTGTACCTGATGTCCATGACGCAGGTGACGCAGCAGAACGTCGCGCCTACTGAATGTCTTTGAACAATATGGGCAAGGTATATGTTGTCTGTGATTGGATGCAGAATGCGTGAGTTGATGCCGATGGAGATGGCTAGGACGCGAAAACTTCAGAGTGCATTCCGGACATTGAAGGGCGCGCTTCAGAAGGGCATTAGCAGAGAGATACGGCAGAAGGATATTCACCTGAGGACATACAGTATAATTTGTCTCTGCCATTATAATTAAAGCAATAAATAACTGGAAAATTGGATATATACAAGGTAAAGAAAGACAATTAAACTGTTGAGGTTTGACGAGGTTCGCGGGGTATCATCACGTGGCGATTGCTTAGCACCAGTACCCTTTCCAACTAGCCGGAATACACTAATGAAGCTCGCTAAGTTAGTAATCAGGTCTTTTTACTAGTTGTTTTATTTCTTCTAGTGTTGGTTTATAATAAAGAAATAACTTGTATTTCCTATGGCTAGAAACTGGAGCCTGATAATAGCCAGTCCATCCACTTATCTTACGGTCCGTGGCTTGTCGCTATTACGTCATTGAATCTGCACCTTAGAGTAAAGCCTGATAAGGTCGGAGGCCGGCCATTCAATGTCATGGTGTCGGCCGTCAAGTGGCCTGGCGTATGACAAAGGCCTAGTAACTTGGAGGCCAACCATTATTACATTTAATTTTCATTGGCCCATTCCAACAATGTATTATACACTTTTCTGGTGCGGGGAAGGTGGTTGAAAATAGATATTTAAATGGCCAGGTTATATCTTTCCTGAGTGCAGACTGCGGTTCGTCTGGCTTTTTGATTCTATCAATAATCATACTATTTTTTGGTTAAATCTCAGAAAAATGAGTCAGGTACAACGGGCTACTTCTGAACGTTCTCTTGAGCGGCAACTCACGCTCACGCCCCGTCCTCAAGACTTTACTCAAAGGCAGGGAGAAACCAAACAACATCCTGTCTCGTCGCTATCCTACCCGAGCCGAAATATTGCGAAAACGTCACAACTGCTTGAAGTCGACGTACCAAACATTTTGGATGCACAAGCACAACATATTCGAAATCTGCAGAATGGTGTGGTTATGCATAAATGCTAACGCCTAGGCTACAAAACATGGAGAGCCCACAAAGTGACATTTAGTAATTTCATTGACCGATATCATCACTATCGTGATTTGTAAAGGACTCAGAGCTGACAAATGTGTAGACATAGATGCTAATTGCCATCAGTGAGTAGCCTGGCGGTGGAGTTGCGGAGTTCAGACATTCCCCTTGTCTCCCGCATCACTCTGAGTCTCAGCCAGGTATAAACACTGTACTGGTGAAGGTCAATTATTCGATGTTCCAGGCTTCCTTATCCTTCTTTTTCCATTTGATCATTCCGACTCCAAACCAAATCAAAGACAAAAAGATGGTTGTTCTTATCGCTGGCATCACCGGTAACCTTGGGCAGCGGCTAGCGTCAGCTGCTATTTCACGTGGTCTTTCCGTTCGGGGTCTCGGTCGAAATTCGTCAAAGCTTCAATCAGACATCTCTCGCAAGCTCGAATCTTTCGTAACGAGCAAAACCCACTACGACATTGATGCACTTGACCAAGCTGGCAAGGGCGTTGATAGTATTATTTGCGCCTACAATGGCGACCCTATCCTCACCGTCGAAGGCGGCTCCCTGCTACTTCTTGCTGCTGAAAGGGCTGGGGTGAAGGTTTTTAACGCCGCTACGTGGAATAACGATTGGAGTAAAATAAAGTATGGAGACTTCGAGCATTATGACACAAACATCGCCTTTCAGCATTACGCCGCCTGGACCAGCTCCATTAATCCTATTTATATCTTTACGGGCTATTTCTCAGACCTTTACCTGACAAAGTTTGGCCCTGGATCCTTGACTGTTGATGATGAAGGCAAGAAGGTTAGCCTTAGGTATTAGGGTGACGGCAATACCACCAAGTTGTCCTGGTCATCGCTAGACAATGTCGCTGCCTATACCATTGAGATCTTGGTAAATGGGGAGGGCGTCCGGGAGGGCAAGGGTGGATTCTTCCGGTTCTGCTCAGGGGAAATTAGTATTGAAGAGTTGCGGAAATTTACCGTCGTGTCTCCGGCCGTGAGACCGAGGTCAAGCGCATGGGCGACGTGGCTGATCTCGAAAGACACTTAGCCAATCTTCGTCTCAAGCATGGCCGCACCGGACTTTTTGCGTATATGTCAGAGGCTGGCGCCCTAATTGACCTCAAAGGCGACTGGGAATTCAAACCCGAGGAGTTGACTGTCTTGGACCATGTCAAGAAGCCGCGGAGTTTTGAGGAAGGTCTGAAGGAGCACTTGAAGTCGGAATAATGCGATTGGATTATTTCTAGATGGGACCTTACTTAGCTCAGAGGGCTGCGTCCTACTCGACTCAGGCAAATCATCCAACCATGTATTACGACATTGCTTGAATACCATACATGGTGGACGACGACAGGGTGGTTTCTCAGTGCTACCATTTACCAATCCTGACTATGACTGGTATCATTAGTGACCCAATTTAGATCGCTCATACTGATCTTGTTCCTGTTATACAGCGTTGCCGTGCTGCTTTAATTAAAGCTTAGGCTTTCAAAAGTGACTTCAAACATGACATTGTCGAGAACTTTGAGATCAATGCCGAAGCGAATGATTCAGAGCGGTTCCTAGTAGCAATTGGTAGTTTGCGAAATATGATTGTATATTACATCAGAATTTACTCTCTTTGAGCATCACTTGCATTAATGACACACCTTGGCTAACGACCAACTGTATGCATAATGGCTACATGGAGATTGCAATATTCATTGGGTTGATTAAGTAAAACTGGATAGTGTTGGAACTTTTCTAATCCCACTGTAATCTAATCTTGATACCGAGGGACCAATAAGCAAGGAGGAATGATTGCTCGGCTAACGATGGCTGAGATACGAAACCTAAGATGCGAGATGCGAGTTAAGGAACGAGGAACGAGACTCGAGATACGAAGTGCAAGATATCAGGAACGAGGAATGAGGACAAGGCAACATGGTTTGTGATCGGTCCGGCGCATAATCCCGTTTCAGTCTAGTCCCCGTATAATTTTGTGTCAAAGGTGTTTCTTCTAAATAATCACAAGTGTCGGTGTGCTGCATAATTGTCAAATTCATGTCAAACTATCTTTACCCTATTTCTAAGCAGCCACTTGTGCTTCCTAGTCAACGGTATGTGATCTTTTTGCAAGTCGAAAGTGACGCAGTTGGGCCGGGGGGGCGCTACTGCGAATTGGTTTTGTATTCTTCCGCCTCAATGCGCTAAACCTCCACTCTAGCAAATGATTAGTATTCAATCATAGCCAGCTTGGCCCCATTTTCCGAGCCAGCAAACTAGTATAACTTTGGCCTGAGAATTCACCTACCGCTAACCTTTGCTTCCACTTTCAGAGGATAAAGTGGCTCACTTCATCCACGTTGCATTAAGCCTGCCTGCTTAACTGCCGTTCGGATACCGCGGCAGTGAGAAGCTTGTTCTAACTCTGCTGAAACTTTAAGCATTGCGTATCGAGTGACAAGCGTAGTGACAACCGCGGACTTCAAGTCCGCATGTACATAGAAGAATATAGACCACAATTGACACGATGTTAGAGTCCCAGACAGTGTCCGCCTGCCGGAGTTAGGACATCACCGTTCTGATCAATAAGCATGAGTATCATAAGCAGAGCTCTTAACAAATGCCTTCAGTTAGGTAGATGGGTTTCTTCGTTTTCATTATATAAATCACGCACGTATTCTGGAGATACTGATCCATATCATACCTCTCTATACTCATTCTACATCCAACCAATGGAAACCAAATCACCGAGTCCAAATGTCTCAATACGCTGCTGCCCATATAAAACCTCAGGGCCCTGGAGATGCACGCCCAACAGCCCTACAAATCATTAAAGACGAAGGGCTGCTAGGAAAGCTCTCTGATAAGGTGGTCCTCGTCACAGGCGCAAACCAAGGCATCGGTCTTGAGACTGCTCGAGCTCTCCATGCCACTGGTGCTACGGTCTTCATAACAGCAAGGACGCCTGCCAAAATTGACCAGGCTATCAATGATGTCAAGACTTGGCCTGAAGCAAAGTCTGAATCGCCTGTCTACGGCATTGAGCTGAGACTTGACTCGCTGAAATCCGTTGGTTCTGCTGCGAACTGGAGAAAAGTCCGAAATTAAATCTTCTTATCCTTAACGCAGGGGTCATGGCGACACCTGAAGGGAAGACTAAGGATGGATTTGACATGCAGTTCGGCACCAACCACCTTGGTCACTTTCTGTTTTTCCAGCTACTGAAGCCTGCTCTTGTAGCTGCTAGTACACCTTCCTACCAGTCGCGAGTCATCTCTGTTTCTTCTATGGCCCACCGCATGGGCGGTATCCGATTCCACGACTTCAATTTCGAAAAGGAGGGGGAACATGATCCTTGGCTCGCATACGGCCAATCCAAAACGGCCAATATCTACATTACAGCTGAGCTTGAGAGAAAATACGGCGCTCAGGGCTTACATGCCTTAGCTGTGCATCCAGGGGTTATCATGACCAACTTGAGCCAGCATGTCGATTTGAATCAGCTCGGCGTGACTGAACAGTTGAAGCTGGTTACAAAGAGTCCTACTCAGGGTGCGGCTACAACTATTTACCCAGCATTGAGCAAAGAATGGGAGGGTCGAGGTGAAAGTATTTGAATGATTGCGCTGAGGAACCACCGCTGGAGCCGGGTGCAGACTTTATGTCGGCTGTACCAGGATATGCCTCATGGATCTACGATGAAGAAGCGGAACATAGACTGTGGGAGGAGTCGAACAAGCTTGTGAGCTTTCGGGATTAGTGCTAAGTATTAGATTCAGATAGTACTGTGTGAAAATCCTTGGCATGTTTCCATTCGTGGGGGCACAGTTGCCTTTGTTTTTTTCTTTTTCCACTCGCTGGGTTGCATAACAAACACGTTTCTGTCGGTTCAGCGTCCCCACCTTGCCACTCTGTACAGGTATCTTGTCACTTGCTGACTCCAAATGAAATAACATTCGTTCTATGTGCGTGCCCTTACTTTGAATTCATCCTCCACTGTCGGCATATCGCTGACAGTCTTTAACCTTATCACGACAATCTTATACTACCTGGTGTACTTTGATGGAACAGGAACTGAGAACCCTAGTTGGATGAGTGTCTTGGGGTAGGATATATGCATAAAACAATGTGCAGGCCAACTTGAGTAACAGAAGCGGGCCTGAGGAGGTTGTGGGACGAGAATCTGAATATAAACGATATCGATTCAAGACAGTTTAAACAAAACGTCCATCTATGTCCAACTGGCATTACTGCCCATTTAGGCCCCGTTCTAAAATGAAACCCCACCTATAGTAAACAACACGACACCACAATTCAGCTCACAATGACTCAACCTTTTATCGATTCCTGCCATCTGGGGTTCCTAGTCACTAGGAACATATTTGCTCCCCTGGTTATGGCCTAGCAATCCGAAGGCTCTCGGTATACTTCATATCTATTGGAAGGTACCGGACTCGGCTCGTATCGTTCTGTAGGTGCTTGGTCTGGCCCATCCCAGGACTTAAGGTCCATGAGTCGCATAGATTTGGATCGGTGCTCTCCACAGTCGTGAATATCGTTGGCATAAAGGCCAGGGTGGATGACGGAAAGTAGAATAACAGAGATGGTAATCATACTGGCGGTGAAACAGGGTTAGTTCCGAAGGAGTCAGACAAATCTGAACGGGGACTCACCAACCATCAAGTATTATAAACTTAATCTCTGGTCGCATTATCTTTCCGCCAACTCTATCTGGCAGCTTAGCACTACTCGGGACATTAGATCATAGACTGCATCACAACGGAAGTACTACTTGCCCGTAGATGCACCGCGTGAAGATGAGGAGAAACATAATAGCCAAAGATATTAGAAATGTGTTAAGATACTTAGACAGATCCCTAAATACACTTCCTTTTTGATGATGTATTCTCAAAGTAACGTTAATAGTAAGGATATTAGCGGTAGCTATTACTACTGCCTGAAGTGTTACTCCGAATACTATAATAAATCTGCTAGTATCTTCTATAACTTTATACTTCTCTGTTATAGATACTATAATACCATTAATAGCCTGATAGAAGAAGCTAAGTATATTAGTAATAATAAATAGCTATGTCTCGAATCTTACAGGGAGCTTTGTATACTGCTTGCTAAAGTATTAAACGGGTGACTACATAGTTATATATAGCTGCAGTAAGGAATAATAGACTAATTATAGGCACCATAAATTAAATGGATGTTAATCTGTTGTCCTAGGGGTTCTTAGATATAAGTATTTACTATGTGTAGTTATCGTATTTTATAAGACTGCTGAGGAGAGTATAGCCTTTCTACTGTCGCTAGTATCTAATGAGGTAATATACTTGGATACGGGTGTAAGTACTAAATATAATGGCATAGAAGGCAATTCTACCTATGTTGGGGATATAGCCGTAGATGGTGTATTTAACGGGATATTCGGATGAGACACTCTTGTACTTTTCTCTTTAATCGCTGCTTATTATGCAGGTTGATGAATGGCGCAAATTGTGCGAGTGGCTCAATGATGGATGAGGAGCTGAAGGTTTACTCAAGTGCGATGATAAGTATTGGTGGTTTGCTGTGATACTTTGAATTGTTGATACAAAGTTTGATCCGGATGTGCGGACTCTTTTATCTTGGACATATAGCCTTGATCGGTGTCGGGGTTTCCGCTCAATACTTAAATGTGGCAGTGAGATGACATGGATACGTCTCCTTCCAAGACCTGGATATCTACTCTTATAGTAAACCATCAGCCGTTGGCATCGGGATCCCGGATCGTCGAAATTATGCTTAAATAGACAGGGGCCACTCGCTCGAAGGTTGGTCCAATGTCATCTTCAGTCGGGCACTAATGGCCTAACTTTTCGGAGCTCGCCAGGTCTCAGGATGATGGTGTCGTCAAGTCTCGCTCGGTAAATCATGGCCCCTTCAATTAGTCTACAGCACTTTCAAGTGTCCTCTGTTAATGATGCATTTATATATAAGCAAAGCTCAGGAAACATGACTGCTGTGATGTCATGTTTAACTAATTTGTTGATGTATGTTATATGAAACGCAAATGCAAACTTTAAAAAATTGATGCTGGCATAAGGGACTTTTGGTATCTATATCTATAGTATGTGCAGGCTCCAAGCATTGCATTCTACAAGTCTAGCTCAGATATTATGCGATCATTTCATACCCTGGGAAAGATATTCTTTCGTGTTTGAGAAAGTCTCTGACTCTTGGTAAAACCAGGGTTCGTCAGGCATCTCGTTTTCCTCCTTTGTAATCACAAGCCGACGGCCAGTATAGTCAAGACGAAGGCCGGGATAAATAAAGCTCTTCCACATATAAACTAATATGTTGGAGCTCTCAAGGCTCTGGGCGATACGAGGTCCAATGAGCTCTTGATGCTTCTGCGGCAGGACAGACCAATGCAGACCAGGGTATAAATGGTGCACGGTATGATAGCCATTGTTGAAGCACAAGTAATTGAGCGTTTTGCCAGTGAAGTTGCGCGCGAAATTATACTTTGAGCTCATATCGCAGCCGTCGTGCTGAAGAAAGTTCAATGACAGGATGCAGTACTTTGCATAGAACTGCGGCAAAAGCGCAAACCAGATCCATCGACGCCAATCCATCAAGATGAGCACTGCAGTAGTACCCCAGACAGCAATCTCTTCGCGGCGGCGCTGCTTCACGATAGGTCGGTTGAGACGGGCCTGGGCCTCAAAGTACAGCTTGTCATCCTTATTCCCTGACAGGACAACATGCCAGAAAAAGAGTAGACCATTCAAGAGGTTCCAGCTGTATCGGACTTTAGTGGTGCGCACTGTTTATGCGGTCAGCAATGTCATATGCGGAGAAGTTGAGGTATTTAATTTCCTGTCAGACAATTGGGTCTGAATAGGAAGGAAGTAAGCTACTTACTGACATCTCTTGCTTGCTGAGGGTATTTGTGATGAGACAAATTGTGACCTGGGATGAAGACCGTAACAGCGCCGCCGTACTGAAGAGACAAGCAAATTTGGTAGAAGTTGTTCCAGTTCCTACTCCAGAAGACAGGCAAATGGATAGCATTATGCGTTGTCACAGCGCCCATAAAGGACAGCTGGAAGAGCGACAGCCATAGTGTAAGCGAAACCCAGCCTCCCGCCAACGGCGATGAGAAATTGTGCCAAGTAATCACAAAGACGAGGAAAAAAAGGATCGTGGACACGATGCACCGAATATCCTCGTTATGTCTCATGCCAGACCGCACTGGCGATGGCGGCTGCTGGTGGGCGATTTTCTCAGCCATTATGCGGTGAAGGGAGCTGCGATGGTTGTGCACAATGAGAATAGTAAGGGGCTGAGCGCACGAAAATTTTACACGTAATCAAACTTAGGATACTAGCGTCACGTGACTACCGGTAGTTCCGGGTAGGTCCTACTCTAGACGTAAGCATCGTACGACTTTTCTTATTAAACCTATTTATTCCTTTTATTTAATAAGCAGTGCTTATTGGGCTCTGTGTTAAGTTATTCCTCATAGTCATGTATCGAGGTTGTTCTTGTTCTTCTCTGTGGTGGACTAAGTATTAGTTGTTGTTCTTATCAATCTTGAGCTCCACTTATTTAACGAGATCTGCTAGAGGCATTTGAACCAAGCTGTCCTTTCCTGCGCGCCACGAAACTTGCAGTAGACCTTTATCTCAAGGCCTGTTTTATCCGATCGCAATGACCCGGTTAGCAACCGCACGATAACTCGGATGATCGGGTACCTTCAATTGAAGCATAAACACAAAGTACCCCCATGCCTGGTTGGTGCGCAAAACAGCAACCCAAGAGGATGCCAACAGTGTGACAATCACTCGCACCATTAGGCAGCTTGTCCGTGTTGCAGCAGAGACCATTGACACATGAAGAATGGCAGGTAACGTCCGACACGCATTCATTAACGACGGAAAATGGGTCATTTGAGCCCTATCTTGGGGAGGAACAGTCACCATTGTTCCACGTGAAGGTACAGTACTCAGGGTTCGCACTGGGCATTGACATTTATTACACAGTCTATGTCAACCACCGTGGTGATTGACATGAAAATGGAGAGCGGGAGGGTTAAAATGCTATTGACGAGCATGTTGAGATTGGCTTGCGAATAAAGATACCCTGAGTAAAAGAAATGGTCGAGAAATGGAAGCTGGGCAGAAAAAGTCACCTTTGCTAAGATAGAGGGTTCATATAAGAGAGATGATGCTCCGTTGATGAGAAAAATAAGAGAAATGCTATTGGATATTTTAGAGAACTTGTAAGATTCAATAATGCTAAATCAACAAGAGCTGTTGTCCGTCCTTGGAATTAACAGTTCAAATAACATTAATCATTATCTTGCTACAGCAATCTCATAGACACTGCCTGTATTGAGAAGCATAGAGAATTCCACTATTCGCATTATCGATTATATATGGGATATAGTGCTCACGTTTACAAGAGACATAGGTTAACTACAATGACTAGTCTTACTGCAACTTAATCCCATCCATACTTAGATCATTGATCCGGAATTATCTATCAAGTTGACAATTTCTACAGCGAGCCAAGCGTCTCCGGGTTGCGCGGGAAAAATCGCCTGACTTTTGCTGGATACACCGGAGCGCTCCGTGAGCACAGAGATGAGGTGAGAACATCCATTTACTCTGATTGGCTACACCGTATTGGAATACGTAATCGTTGGGATACGCGTATAACAAGGCTTGGCAGCCGATAGAAATTGTCAACCAAATTACACAATCCGGCAAGGCCCATATCGCTTGCCAAACAATTTGACACACAAAAGCCAGTCTCTTATTTTAAGTGTTACCGAATGTTCCACTTGAACGTCTTTAGTGCCGGTAAGAGCGTATACAGTCGCTTACTATATCCCGAAATGTCAGTAATGTTACGTTCAACATGGTTAAATCGTCTTACCACTTCAATCCATCTCGCCATCCACTTCTCCACCGCCTGTTTTGCCTCGTCAACGAGCCCAAGTTCTGTTATCGTTAGCAAGTGTGAATGATTGTATCGTCCGCATCAATTCGTACCTAGTAAAAGCTGGACTGCGCCACGGATACCCGAGTCTAAAGCCGAGGCGATCCAAGCGTGAGTATACGAGGTATGCTCGCCAACAAAGATCATCTACTCAAATCGTCAGAAAATGACTCGCCGAAATCGCTGCACTGCTTACCTTGTTGTATGTCTTGAAATACTCGGGTATATAGAGTTGATGCTGTCCTGCAGTCGGGCTAGCCCAGCTTCCGGATTCAAGAGGGTCAAGCGCCCAGCATCTTCTGTTATACTTTCCGGTATAAAGATCCCGAGTGAACTCTCCGTGAATCTCAACCATGGCCTCAAGGACCATCTGGACGTGATCTTCCTCGGACATGCTTGCCAACCGAACTCCCATGTCACCACTGATGTAGCTTGCCAGAATGGTAGCAGGGCCCGTGCCATTCAAGTTGTAGGATGGATAACAGATACTGCCAATGCCCGGAATATCCGTAGTTGTACTGCAACCGCCATAGATCGGGTTCTCGTAGTGCTCCCAGAAACGCTCAGAGAACTCAAGCGCAACCTTGCAGGCAGACCCATAGTTCAACTCCTTGATGGCGTTGGAGATAGTTGCGGGGAGCTTGGGAAGACGCCACCTTCGGACAACAGAGAAAGGTACTGCAATGACAGCGTAATCGAAAGTTGAGTTCTGGAATATTGTGTCGTTATGCTCGTTGCGCCATTGCAATGTGACCTTCTCGTCGGTCTCGCTATACCTGACACGCTCAATCCTGCGGCCCATTGTTGTAATGTTGTCGACAAGAGGATGGAACGACAAGGGAAGTCTGTTGAGACCACCATCGATGGTCTTGTAGCTGGCGGCTGAGAAATACATTCCCTCGTATAATGAGTCCCAGAAACTAGAAGCAGACCAACCACCATTCATGTCAGTGCTGTTGAGGCTACCCTTCAAGTAGTTGACCATGAAGGCGTATTCAGACCATTGATCACCACCAAGGCCATTGAGACCAGTTTCAAGCCACTGCTTATGGGCTTTGAACATGTTCTTTGCCATAAGAGTGCTGAACTCCGAGCCAGGCATGAATGTATCAACCTTGGTCTGGAGGTCTTGGGTCATAGGGTCATTGACACTTGCAGGACTGAGTGATGCATTACCTGCAATTTCCTTTAGCGTTGGGGGTAGTCCACTTGGCAGTTTGAACTCGTTCTTGTACGAAAGGCCGTTTAGGCTACTCTGGATCCAAGGAATGAAGTCAACACTGAGGTTCTTGTCGTGGTTGTTGAGCTTGTTCATCTCTTCTGCAAGTTGAAACACCAGCTGATGGTCCGTGATGTTCATTGTCTCGTTGGTCTCAGGACTCTTGTAAGTAGAGGGGAATCGCATGGGCCCCATCTCCTGATAAGAGTAGTCGAACGGACCGCCCGTCAAGTATTCGGTATGAACACGGCCACCAAGCCGATTACCGCCTTCAATGATACTGATGTTGGTCATACCTGCTTGTGACAAGACCAGGTAGGTCATCAAGCCGGACATACCCGCACCAACAATTGCAATCTGCTTCTCTTTGGCAGCGTCGGCATCGAGTGCAGAGAGGCCGGTCTTGGATAGATGCTCAACACCGTCGAACCATGGTCCCAGTGTATCGATACCATTCTCGGCATTCATGAGGATTGGATCTGTCACAGCCTTGTTGTCAGCCTCCAACCGCACGGAAGAGAATATCACTCACCTGTTGCCCGCTTCTGAACATCCCGACGCCTGACACGATGAAGCCTTTGGGGCTCACTGCGTCCCACGAGAACATTATCTTCTGTCCACGCTGAAATGCAGCCGTTGTCGTATGAATCATCAGGGATGATCCAGACTAATCGAGAGACACCTTTGCTTTCGGTGACAGCTATCGTGTAGTGGGACTCAGAATGAGACTTGCTGTTGCAAAGGCCATAAGTGAATGACAAAGGACCCTCTGACGCTTGATCAAACTTGACGTAGATATTTGTTAAGTGAGAAGTTAGGGACCCTATGGTATGGAGTTGGACGGGTAGAGAAGAGGCTATGGCACCCCCTAGCCCAAGGATAACATTTGCAATGGATTGTTTCATGGCAACAGGTAACAACAAAGGTCTAAAGCCAGCAATGAGTATGGCTGGAAGAAGAGACGAAATTGTCAACTACATATTGCCTACATAGTCAATCAACCTACTATTTATTTGTGAGATTAGATAGGGCAACGTGAGCGTCGGCGACTACGAGTAACCGAAAAAGACGCATCGACTTATCTGCAACGAACTTTTGAGCGCCCTTTGCCCCGTCGGCATCGCTAGTTCCCCGAGGCCATGATAGGATATCCAAAGGCGTCGGCCAAGTCAGGAGCTCCATCTAAATCCTGGCTACATAAACGCGAGGCATGTTGTAAGTGGTCAGAGACGTGCTGCAGCAAGATATGAGTTGCAGACGCGATGGTACATCCGAGATCGGGGTTTAACGTTACTTCCGCTTATCAGCGTTAAGCTAGTCATAGAGGACAATTGAGGTTACGAAAGTATGCTTATCTTCAAACGGTGAGGAATTAATAAGAAGACAATGTTAAAGGGCGCGCCGACGACCCGAAAGATGGGTTAGTTGATGCATGGTCGCTTAGTGAAAATGGAGCAACCCCGCAGATAAACCACGATAGACTGGGATATAAATCTGCAGATCTCTACGTCAAAAGATAAGCTTCCGGCTAATACATCCCAATCTGTACGAACACAGAGATAAGAGATCTTTATCCATTGGAACATATATCCGGATAGCTAACATATGCTGTTATAGTTTGCTTGATGGGGGAGCGACATGATATCTAGGTTGACGAGTTTTAGGGCGCGACATAGATTTTTAATTTTATACTGGCATTCTTGAATCGATGATCAGTTCGAGATATCCTGTCTAGTCTCCAGTTTCAACTATCCCCCAATGAAATAACCTGAACTTAAATTTCATCCTCCGTATACTCAACACAACATTCAGGGCCATCAATATCGTCCTCTTTCAACACCACACCGGCCTCCCATAGATCATATCTATCGTCATCAGTTAGGGGTTTGTTCAACTCCCCGAGGACCTCTTCCATTCTTGTTACCCAGTAGCCCCGGAGAAACTCTGCTATAGAGACATCCTGGAGATCAAATTCCTCTCCAAACTCTTCGTCAAGTGCTTGAAGCCGATCGATCAGCTCCCGGTCCTCGTCTAATATTTCCTTCCAGTCTTCTTTGCCCTCTAAATCCTCGAGATCATCATAGTTTTCAGTTAGGCAGATTGGCAAGTGCCTTACCCCCAAGGACATCATGGTCAGAATATGAATTGCACACTTCGCCATATATGAATGTTCAGAGCTGCATTCTGAAAGCCTTAACAGATCGATGGAACGAACCACAAGTTTAATAGGCTCTCCTATGTGCGAAAAAGAGTATGTCAAGTGGCTGTCACCTCGATACCGTAGCATTGCGGGCAAGATATGTGCCAAAGGTCGGTTAAACATGCTTGATGAGCACGGACATGGAATATTGCACTGAGCTTTGCTCTCGCATATTGCTGGTAGCAGTATCTTTGAATCCTGTAGTTCACATATAGATACGTCCTGGTGCAGAAGATCAAAGCGCTTGACTCGCCTTGAGGACCAGAAGATCCGTAACCCGACGAAAACCGCAGCGCGATGAAGGGTGGAAAACCGGAAGGGCTCTAATGAGAGCTCTAGGTTGAGGTCGTGTCGGAGTAGCCAATCTAGATATTTCATAGATACCTCCTCTGCTAATCTCCCGAGTAAAGAGTTGGGTACAATGTAACTGCCAGACAGCAGTGTTGGAACACCCTTTTCATCCTTAGGTACTAAGCCGTAGTCGAGTGCTAGCTCCGCAACCTGTAGGTAATGAGGAAACTCGAAAAGGCTCTTGGGTTGGATAGAGAATCTGTCGCTGCAAGGTTGGAGGCTATTAGTAAGCCCCACTAACCGATCCCGCTGGCCCTTAGCTTCCTGCAGTTCATTCCACAACATGGGGGCAGTCTTGTCAGGTAAGAAATTTGCGGTTATTCCATATTGACGCAGGGTTTCCTTGGGGAGGATGCCAAGAGCAACATTCCGTAATCGCTCACGTCTGTCCTTGAGATGCTTAAAGAACAATTTTCGGGCCTTCAAAGAGCAACCAGCTAGGATTTCAGGACGCCCATGACCGACTGTGACACTGCAATCGGCTTCGAGCAGGAGTTGGACCGCAACGTAGCAAGTGCAGTTATCACACTCAGTCCACTGGTCTGGAGCATTGCAGTATATCTTGCTGTAGAATAGAGCATAGTCCAGAGGTCTGGGATGGAAAAATGGCTCCGGGCCCATGTCCATCAAGGGACGAACATCTTGCCGTTGTAAAAGAAGTCTCAGTCCATCAGGCCAATTGCTGCTTGCATGTAATATGTTGCGCTTATATAAATCCATTTGCGAAATATTTGAAATACTATCCTCTTCTGCCAGGATAGCTTGAAGTCTTGCATGATCTTTCTTAATGACAGCTAAAAAGAGCTCCGAGAATCCGATATCTGTGTTGAAACATTAGTACTTTAAGGAATGGTGAAAAGCAGGCATTAGTAATATAACCTTCACATATCTCGGGATATTCACATAAGGTATCTAACTGCCTTGCCCATTTTCCTCCATTTTCAAACCATAGATTTGCAGTCAGGGGCCCATTATGAGCCAACTCGGAGTGGTAAAAGTTTGAATCGCGGTTCATGACCAATTTATAAAGACTTGGTAGGACCCAGAGGTTACGGAATGACTTTATTGATAGGGTTAACAAGTTACTAATGCATGTTAGATCGGGAAAGGAATCTGATCGGCCGTAAGTATTACGATTGATTGAAATTCGATGCCGTAATGGGAACACCAATATCGGCCAGGTAGGTCAACATCTTGCAAATGGCATCGATTGCTATATCGCTTGACTTCAGTGCCTCTTCGAAGCTGAAAGAGTACAAACAAGCCTCCAAAGTCGTCAGCTCGAAGTCAACAAGAAACCTAGAAGGGAAAAAACAGCATCAAACTCACATTCAAGCACATGTGAGCGATATTGTTACCGTCTTGGTCGACATCAAAAGGTGATGCCTTTCCGGATCTGTAGATAACTCTTAGCTCCTTAATGAAAATTTCCGCTATGTGACTTGGATCAAGTCCGGTTATATTATGATTGAAGATCTTATAGATGCTTTGTGAACGTATGTTAAAGAGTTGGAAAGCTGGGCTGCTCTCAACAATGTTGCAGGGCTGCAGTCCGAAAGAGACGCTATATGGTCCGGCGGGATATTTCTGCAAAAGAGAAATCGTGAAGGACTGGGAAAAAAGGGATAAAAGCCCAAAGTACGTCAGTGAAGTTCTTGAAGCACTTTTCCTGGTCGTCTGAAAGAAAATGCACCCAGGGCGATGATTTGCTCGTACGTCTCCTTGCCTTGAGACGGTCAGCCCCCCCCAAAATCGGTACGTGCGACTTGCAGGACGATTGCTAGTCTTGCTGTTTGAAGCTCCACAGGTACAATCCATGTCTGCTAGCTTCCTGCAAAGCCTTTGTTCGAGCTCGGCATTCTGCAGATAACGAGGCGTGGAGTGGGCGTTGGTGAGGTCTTCGAAAGATCGCTCACTTCCGTTGAATGAAGTCTTCGTCTCTGCGACACCCACGGCCGCCTGGTGCACGAAGATACTGTTGCTGGTGGTAGTAGTGACTCGATCTCCTGTCCTGGATGAAAGAACTTCCAGGATGCTAGGTTCCACTTTGGGGCGAATGAAATCGAGTCTGGTGCTAATCGTTCTCAACGTGGTCTGAGTGTTGATGTCAAGTGCTTCGAGAGATGATTTAAAAGCCTCCAAGTCGTCACTCATTCGGATGTTTATATCGCTATTCATCTTTAGTATAAACCATTCTTTCAGCGCTTCAGGAGATCACTGACAGGTTAAGTGCTTGGATAAAGCTACTTAGAGTAGTGTTTGCTCGTGAAAGATACTCTTCCAGCTGCACCAACTTCTTGCGATCAAAGGGATATCGCGCAATCAGTTTCTGTCTTCTCCAAATCTCCTTGGCCAACGATGGATCTTTGGTCGGCATTAACTCGGTAAGTAATGATTCAAGACGTTTGAGCTGCATTTCGCAATTTATCAAACTCAGCTGTAAGCCATCGATGGTTGGAGAATGACGATGGCCAAGCTTTGATGCACTCGATTGAATAGCGAAGACATGGAATTTGAATAGGGCAAGGCTCTGAGTGGCAATTGCGATATCATCCTTTCTGTCTTTGATAGCGCTGAAGTAGGTGTGAAGGCCATCGCAAACAGTAAGGCCAAGTGAAATAAGACCAGCGACGCCGGTGGCAATAGAGAATGGGTCACTCATATTGATCTGATGGATTTTGGAAAGAAGGACGAAAGAAACTGCGGGGTAGAGGGGCAGGGGAAGGGCTGACTTTTGTTCTGTCCTTCTGTGCCTCGTTTGGCAGTTGGGGCTTACGTCGAAAGGCAGACAAGGCAGATTCACAAATCAGGCTGTCAATCAGAAAGTGCCAACACATCAGCCCAGATATGCATTAATGACACATTGGCCACAACTTGGGAATCTCAATGAAATAATATTACTTCCTGATTATGAACAAATTATAAGTTTATTGATTAGAATAGTATTATAGAAGAAACCCATGGCGAAATGCAAAGCTTCGTGCTCTCTTTCCGTAGATGTACATAGGGATTGTTGCCAAGCTGATCGCAATGGTCATCCCGCCAATTACGAAGAAGGCACCCCTCACACCTTGGATCGCAACCCAGTCGTTCATATAGAAGCTCATGCCAAAGGCAAAGACATTCTTGGTGAAACTCATCATTGCGTATGCTTCAACAGCCTCACGACGATGGGAGTCGACTACATAGGATACAACTCCAACGATGCCGAATTGGACTCCGAGGTTGACCATACCCAAGCAGACGATGACAGGGATTGGCCAAGGTTCAGCGTTTGCAAGGCTCTGGCCATAGCCGAAAAAGCCACTGCCACCAAGTGTAGTCAGAAGAGCAAGGATTGGAAGACGAAATTCAGGCTCTGCGATAAGGAGCTGTCAGCAAACATGTTCTGGCTAACTTTCTGGTCAGTGGATAATGTCTTACCGTAGATTCCCTCATTTCTCCTAGCCATAAACGTGGCTAATCCATCTACCATCAGACCAGCCAACGCCGTAGCGATGAAAGTACCAACAAACGATGACAGATTCGTCAACCCTACTTGGGTAACAGAGAAGTTGTATGGGGGCCCGGTGAAGATTTGCGAAAACGTGGAAGCAAGGAGCACTAGCCAACTCATGCAAATGGTCAACTGGAAGCATCCCCAAATAACCACTGGAGAACCAAGCATTTTGAATGGTGCAAAGATGCTATACCAGAACCCTGAGGAATCGTAATAACCGCTCCAGGGCCGGAGTTCATAAAAGAATGAGTGTTGTTCTGGGCTGGAAGCACTGTCACAGACTGAGGCTCGGTTCTCGACTTGAGATACGCACTTCTTGTCCTCCGCAGGAGAAGTTTCCTCCTTGTGAGAGCTCATTGGAATCTCTGAGTCATTAGGGCGCTTGTAAGCTGTCTCAGGCATGAAAAAGAAGGTAAGTAGAAGCTGAACCCCAAAGGCACCAGCCATGGCCCAGAGGCAGGTCCTGTAGCCATATTTGTCGATGATAGCGCCGGCTAATAGCATGAAATCAATACTAGACAAGATGAAGGATGGATACAAGCACTAACCAATAGGTGAAGCAAGATTGATGCCACCAAGGACACCCAGGTTAAAAACCGCGTTCCGAAATCCTCTCTGATGAACGAACCAGATGTCAGAGATCGATGCCGGAACCAGGGCTTCCATTGGGGACATGCAAAAACCCTGAATAGCGCGAGAAACGGCGAGCGAGACAAAGTCTTTGGCTACTGCGGTCCAGATCGTTGAGCACAGCAGGCCCAGTGCAGTGATGAGATAAACTGGCCGCTTGCCAATCATCATTGCCAACGAGTTACAGAAGAGGTTACCAAATGCCAAAGCGATGAGAAGAGCTCCGGTAAAGCCCAGCGTGAATGTCTGAAGAGGCACATCGAACGTCTCTGCAAGGGGCACCAGCGCTGGGCCAAGAAGCGGTCCTATAGCACCAACGCAGCCGCAGCCGATGACTATAGAGACAGTGAACATCTCTTTTTTCCATCTCGGCCAATTGAGAGGGTCGTTGGGGTCGTCAGAGGGTTGAGGAACAAGGACGATCTTGCCTGTTGTATCGTGTTTAAGGTTGCCATGATCCTTTTCAGTAGCACCTTCTAAGCTGGAAGAGAGACCCTTCTCATTGAGGAATGATGTCCCAGGGACATCGGAGAGGTGGCGATCAGGAAGTACACCCAGTCCCATGATGATGAGAACAGATTTTGAGGGTAGTCGAGGGAGATAGCAATATGACCGGGAAAGAGAAGATAGCTAGGTATGACCAGAAAGCTAAGGAGAGTTTTGAAGATCTGGGTAACTTATAGGTCACTTCGGGAGCATATGGCCGACGTTATTCAGGGATATGCTATGAGTTAACAAGATTCATGGGGTAAAGGAGCACGGACTGGATTGGCAGAGTCGTTTTTCGCTTCGTGGTAGACCAATGGTATAGTTGATCCCTCCAGCCGACAGTTGTCAAGGGCCATCTGCCGACACTTAATCGTCATTAGGGTTACAGGCCCAACATCTTGCCAAGACATGACAAGGAAGCTGGAGTTACAGCCATAGCTAGCCAGTAGTAACGCATTTGTTGCTCCATTAAGCTTGCATCGTTAGTCTCTGGCCATGTGTTAAGATGCAGATCGTGGGGTAGTGCGGGGGCGGGATGGATGGACATCATGGGTCGGTCCCTTTGCCGCTTGCTTGGCTGTCACAATATTCGGCAGTGGGCATTGAACTGAAGGGACTAATATCGCTAGTACATAGGGATGTTGGTATACGAAGGCCAGGTGTTTTAGCACAATTTAGTCGTATTCGTAGTAAAGCACTTCAATCAAGGAAGAGAAAACTGAGAAGACGCGGCTCTGGAAGAAATGATGCTGTAAATGCAATCAAATATCCAGCCCACATTACAGTATCTCAAGCATGACCTAATTTGTAAAACATCTTGTTATTATGCTCCGCCCCAGCATCAGCATAGTCTGCATGAGGTCTCAGTGTAATGGTATCCTCGTTCAGTTCCGCCACCTGCCCGGTCCTGGAAGGGTCTGTCACAAATTGCGAAACAGCTCTTGTCAAGGTTGAGATTGGTGTGATTATCATTGCCTTGAAGAGTTCCTTATCCGGAGTGATATTTGTTTCTGTATTGTCTGTCAGCAGGCGGATAGCAATACTCAGGTACTTGGGCACCCTAAACTGACCCAATACTCCAGGTGCAAGAGCGTTGATTTGGATCTTTCGTTCTTCAAGCCTGATAGCCATCGAACGAACCAATCCTATAATGCCGGCCTTGGATGCGGAATAGAGTGGTGAAACTGGGAACGGATAAATGGCTGCGGATGATGATGTGCAAACGATGGAGCCTCTCGAATTTGGGAGACAACTTCCAACCTTGTTCTTGAGCATATAATGCACGGCAAGCCCAACACCTACGGTCATCATTGTCCGTCAGTCTACAGAGTAAAAAGGATTAGTGGAAAGGCATAACTGACTGTAAATTAATCCATTCAGATTGATCTCTTGCATCCTCAGGTTCGGCTTCCGGGGAAACTCTGTAGGAGTGCAATCGAGAGCTCCGACTACAGGATCAGAAATTCCCGCATTAGCAATGACAATGTCGATTCGATTCTCGTGCTCACGATACACTTGTTCGAAGACTGCGTACTGCCCTTCCCAAGATGATACATCGCACCATTTGAAACTCAGCTTCGCTTGGGGGTACTGCTTTGACACTTCTGCAACAACACCTGATCCTGTCTTTGAGTTGACATCCAGAACGGCCACCATGTGACCCTGGGAAGCGAAGTGACGGGTTATAGCCAAACCGATGCCACTTGCGCCACCGGTAACAACGACTGACAAACGTTGAGTCTGAGATGAGATGACAGTGGCTGAGTCAAAAGAGGGCGACATTTTGAAAGTCAAGACGAGAATCAGACGAAAGTGACTGAACTCAGTGATGCTGAGATGCAATGAACCACAACTGATAATACTCTCCCCGCAGATATAGTAGAGATTCCAGAGTGCAATGCAAAGATGTAAACGCGGGACGGTAAATAGGTGTCGATGCCGCGCGGGAATGCCGAGTACCCGGTGCTCCCCCCACTGTCGGCAACAGCACCTACACGCTACAGCACAACCACAGAGAACACTAGTCTAACATCTAAGACCTTTCAAAAAGCATCTCCTTCTCCAAGGGCGCCTGTCGCTGCCGTCTCCGTCATTTACTATTCTCTCTATGTGCCCAATTTTACCAAAACCAACCATGGCCGAAATATTCTTCTCCTCAGATATCGCAGATAATGTGAAGGGAAAGGTTGTTGTTATGACAGGTAATGCCTAACATTTCACTATCCAAGTTTCACCAAGTCCTGTTTTACATTATTTACTGATGGTGCGCGTAGGTGGTGCGCAAGGAATTGGAGCAGCAACAATTTCATTGTTGTACGAGAGAGGCGCCCATGTTTATTTCGGCGACGTGGATGACGTCAAGGGTCATCAAATGGTTAGCCATCTCCAGTCAAGCATGCCTCACAGTGGTGGATCGGTACATTTCCAGAAGCTCGACGTCCGCAACTACAACGAACAGCTACAGCTCTTCAAGACGCCCTATGAAGAAAGAGGTCGTGTCGATATGGCAATCTCTTGCGCTGCTATCATAGAACCTAATGGTTGGTTTGGGCCGGACCAACTGAGCCTCGAGGCAGTAATGACGGAACCACAACCGCTTAAGAATACTATCGACATCAACCTGACGAGCGTTGTTCTCTTTTGTCGATTAGCTCTTGCTTTCATGAAGGCAAATGCAGATACGATCAATTCAAGCGACTTCTCCAAGTCTATTGTCTTGGTGTCTTCTATCGCTGGAATAACAGAGGCAGCTGGTCTCTTCGCCTACAGCGCTGCAAAGCATGGCATCATAGGACTGATGAGGTCATTACGAGCACTAGCTGCAGCCAAGTTCAACATTCGCATCAACGTCGTGTGTCCCTGGGCGACGGATACACAAATGATTGATAATGTGCGTTCCATCTGGGATAAGCATCAACTCCCACTCAATGCGCCCAGTGATGTTGCGCAGTTCATCGTTCAGTTGGCGGCGGATAAGAGTTTAAACGGGAAGTCTGTTCTAGTGGCTGGTGGCAAAGGGTATGACACTGAGGTAGGCATTGATAGGACAATGTCCGAGTGGTTTGGGCCTCTTACGGAGGACTTCTGGCGTGGGCAAAAGGCCCTTGGGACGGTGAGTACTATGATTTCCTTCTACTATGTACTTTTGAGAGGATGTTTGCTAACATCAGACATTAGGGCGATGAATGGTCTGATATTTGAAACATGTGCCATCTTCAATGAGTATAACGTTATTTGTATCAGCATCCGTGGCTTGAATTCTGGTTTAGTATGAGCATAGTGCCAGTCTTGTTCTTCTGTGGGTTGGTATCTCCATATTTGACAAAAAATAGCAAAGTCCGCAGCTCCATATTAACAGCGGAGTCCGCAGCTCTATATTAATAATAGAGTTTGTTTAATAATCAGTCCGAACCTTTACAACGGCCGGATAACTAATCGTAACTCCTGCAGCTATAGCAAAGGTATAAAATTCCATTATCTAATTTAAACTTCTTTTTGATTTGCCATACCTAAGTGTCTACTTTCTTTAAAACTTCCCTCATTAACATGTCTCCTGCATTTCTTGTCGCCGGCGCCACTGGCAATACCGGAAGAGGCGTTGTCGCAACGTTGTCGGAACTTCTCAAAGACAACAAGACCTTTTCTGGCTACAAGATTCTTGCTCTCACACGGTCTTCTAGCGGACCTGCTGCCCAGCAACTCGCTCGCCTGCCAAACGTCGAGGTCATCGAACAGAATTGGGTTGAGATCACCGCCGGTTGGCTCCGAGAACGCCACGTCGTCAGAGCTTTTATCGCCTCGCACAACGAACCCAATCACTTCGCCGAGGAGTCTACATTCCATCTCGCTGCTCTCCACGCTGGCGTGGAATACGTCGTGCGGATCTCAACAACTGCTGCGAACGTCCGTCCTGATTGCCCCGCGTATTATCCAAGGACGCATTGGGCGATTGAGACCTTGCTGAGCTCGCCCGAGTTTGATAGACTAAAATGGACTTCGTTGCAGCCTAATGTATTTACGCAATTTTGGCTCGGTCCCGCGGCCGGCTTGATCAAGACGTTCCGCGAGACCGGGAAGCAAGAAACCTTGAGGCTCATGGCTTCAGAGGATGCTCCTGTTGGCATCATCGATTCCAATGAAGTAGGAGTCTTTGCAGCCCACCTTTTGGCTTCGGAGGATGTTACTCCGCACAGCAAGGCTAAATACGTCATGAATGGGCCCGAGGATATCACTGGACGTCAAATTGTCGGTCTTGTTGAGGAGTATATCGGTACCAAGGTTGAGGATGTCATCTTCAAGGACATGTCGATGATTGAACAGTTCGCAGCCCATACACAGCAATCCAAGAATGTCATCCTGTCAATTAAGCATGCTCCGGAAACTGCATGGGAGGGGAAATGCGGAGTTGCCACGACAAGCAAGGAGGTCCTCCAGATTGCTGCGCCCAAGAATACACCTGCTGAAATTCTCAAGACATTGGTTGGGGATAACTAAGTGCTTTGAAGAGAATTGGGTATTTTGTGTATATAAGTGGAATTAAATAAAAGAATAACTATAACGCTTAGAAATGGCTCAACATCTCAGTAAATGGCTCTGTATCGAACAGAAAGTTATCCGTTCCCTGGACTGATATCCCGTCCCAGTGAATATCAGGTCCTCCTAGTGCCATGGGCAGACATTCGTCAACAAATGCCTGGCCTTCATCTGGTAGTCGCCACATACTACCCATGGTCTGCGTCGCTTCCGTCACCTGTTGCAGCATCAACAATCCTCCAGATGGTTCATCGCCTGCGTCATTGAGCGTAGCAGATGTAGCGAATGCTGATATTTCAGTGTCTGAATCTGCTGGAATACTTTTCTCATGGTCTAGTGTAAAGATCTGGCTGAGAAATTGTCCACTGCTCTTTCTCCGAGGTGGAATAAGACGCTCGCGGTAGCTCTGTAGTGCGTTGCGAAGCTCCGTTAAGACATCTAGATAGCGGTGGGCTTGAGGACTTGTACGATCCAGATCCCGAATAATACCAATTCCGCTATGTAGAGCTGCCTCGGTCTCGAACGTTGCTGATCTTTCTGATAGCGTGGCCTCAACGAAGAGGGAAAAGGCCATGATGAGACAGGCACTGAAAATCCAAGCTCTTGACCTACAGTTAGGACATGTTTCGATCGAGGGGAAGTGAGAGTTCTTACTTGAGTAACGTCATGTTCTGTATGAGTAGGCCAGCAGATTGCGTTCTCCGCGTTGTCTCCACCAGCAAGACAGCCGCATCAATGCAGACCTGAGCCAACTCCTTTGTCTCTCGATCGCTTGTTCCATATGGCCCAAATGCACCATCTGACCGATCTAGGCGTTTCAGCTTCACGAGCATACAGGATATTAGAATCGGTCTAGTGGCCAACATAACAGTGTAATAATAAAAGGCTGAGACAGCAAAGTTGCCCAACGTCTGCCACCACTGCTCCGGAGACATCGGCGAGCTGACTGTGCAATTTGTCATGCTCGATGGCAATGCTGAGCTCCAGTCACGGAGCTGTCTCAGAAGTTCTTTTATCGACGTCAGATTCGTGTCTTGTTTGTTGTTGAGGTGATACGTGATCTGTTCGAGTATAGTGCAGACTCCGTAGCATGCTGACATGGATGTGAACTCCGGCGTGCACGGTTCTGGGCCATCTGGTACTGAGAATGATGGGTTACTTATTCCACGTCTTGGGGATGAGGCTGGGGTCTGGGCGAGGACGGCCCCGAATGCAATGTCTAAGATGCGCAGGCTTTTCCATACCTGAAGCCTGTTGGTACACGTGTGTCAGCTTCTCACCATTATTGCTCTCGTCAAGCATTTGGGGTTAAATCCATAAGGTCACCTACCTGAATCTATGCGTTTCTGGGGTCAGATGGCGATAAGACTCGGGTAAATGTAAACCAATCGCATGTGCCACTCGAGTCGCAACACCCAGATATATAAAAGCCCCGTCTCTCTTGCATGCATTCACCATGTAGATACTCATCAGTAGAAAGATAGCTACTAGATCACCTGTAGGGTCTAGTAGCATACCCTCAAAGGCTACCTTTTGACCACGATCAAAATGCTTCTGCGCATGATAAAGAGTCTTGGGGCTCGTTCTACAGCCCTGCCCGCCGACGGCAATAGCCAAGTCGATGATGGCGCCTTTTTGGCAAGATTGAGATAGACCAGAGGCGCCGGAGCGGCCCCTGCCTTCTTCAGTCTCTTCGAGCAACTCTAACAGTTGTTTAGGAGAGTAAATATATATAATCCCGGTCGTCTAAGGTACTCTGTTAGCTCCTTGCCTGCCAGAGTGAACCGCCAACCATACTGCGACTAAGAATCTCTGGATGTAGTCTCGCTTCTCTTCCAAGGTTAGCTGGCTGTCCGGGCTGTCCTCGGCGATGTCGTGCGAGGCTTGAGGATACGATGACTCCAGCATAGCCTTGGCCCGTTCTTTGTCGGTGAACGGGGATGGCCCCATATAACAGAGGAACGTGTGACGTAGGAAGTCGAGGAAAGAAAGCGATGCAGAATCGCCCATTGATACTACAAAGACAGTAAGCTTTGAAGAGTTGATTGGCGATTCATTGACTTGTACTCACGGTTTTCGCCCTCTGAACTCTTATCCTGACTGCCCACATTTGACATGCAAGATGAGAACGTTGTGTCGGGAGTCTCGTTCGACTGTTGTCCGACTGTAGACTCTGGCGTCTGAGGTGCCTGCACTTGCTCGTGTGTATCGCTTTCGTTGGCGGATATTGCTACATCAGAGCAAACAATGTAATCGAGACTGGAGCATTCATCGTTGCCGCTGGAAATGATGTCACTGCTCCGGCTCATCGCTCGACGTTGTGCTTTGCTGCTCATGCGACGCGGCCGAGCTGCCTCGGGATCGTAGATGCAATAGGGGACGTAGTCCCGCCGGCGGCAATTGGCGCATGGGGTTTGTGAGTCACATCTCTTCTTGCTGTTTTGGCAAGGTACGCAGGCTATGACAGCGCGTCTACGATCTTCCGCGCGAACCTTAGGACGAGGCATGATGAGAATCTTGGTTGTAATGATACACTTGCCGCTTGTCAATTCATCAAAAGCTGTTTAGTGGGGATTGAATTCAGGATGAATCAGCTATGCCAAGATGGATATGTCTGGCCTAGCATTGTCTACAATCATTTGCCGCCCCCAGAGCCGAGACTCTAACGTTTGCGAGTTAGTGATATCAATATCTGCACATTGTGCGGGGAAGCTAGGGGGTAGACTACATCATAACCTAGGTTTAGCGGGGTATAAACGAATGGCTCCTCGTCTCTCGCTTACAGATGCATGACAAGTTACTGGGCCGGGTAATGATATTCATCCACGCGATATTTGAGGTATCATCTGGCGGCAAGTGCACTCTTATCCCCAGCTCGGTCCGTCGGATAGCTACCTAGGCGGGGAGAAATCCGGGGTAACAAGGAAGAGTTTAGCCAGTGATGGTAAGGCGGATCAGCCAAGCGGCCGCTCTAGCTTCCTCATCCGAAGCCTTAAAGTCCTCGCTTCGGCTACAATTGTAGCGTTCTCCTCTTTACTCCGCCATTTGTAAACATTTGATAATATCACGTTCCCCTCTTTTTTGCCCCAATCATGGCGTTTACGCTTAACCATACCCAATTGGGTGATATCCAAGGCTTCAAGTTAGATGGTCAAGGAGTCGTACAATATCTGGGCATTCAGTATGCCACTCTAGCTCATCGCTTTGCTGCTCCAGAACTGAAGGCCAATTATGGGGGAACAGTTGATGCGACGAATCGCGGGTAAGTTGTTGCGTTCACCAGGCTCTTCCCCAGATCTGCGAGCATGATTTGAGCTAATTGTCCATCCTCCTCACAGCCCAACTGTTGTTAGACCACCCCTGGCATGTGATATTGAGTTTGGCCTCATCCAAAAAGCTCTAGACAAGCCACATGACCGTCCTATGTCTGACCTTAACGGCCTGACTCTCGACATCACCGCTCCCGAATTAACCGTCAACGACAACAATGCAAAGTTCCCCGTGCTTGTTTTTATTCATGGAGGAGCATTCATCATAGGTGACAGCGGGGCGCCACATTATGATATGGCTGCCATCGTTGCATATTCCCAGTCTATCGGAAAACCTATCATTGGTGTGTCAATCAAGTAGGACCCCTTCTTCAGATCAAGCCTACGCTTGTTCTTGCTGGAGGTCTCTGTTGCTGATGGCAAACAGTTACCGACTTGGAGTCGCAGGGTTTCTGGACAGTGACGAGATGAGAGCTACGGGTATCCCACCAAACAGAGGCATTCTCGATCAAAAGACAGCATTCCAATGGGTTCGTCGCCATATTGGCGGGTTTGCTGGCGATCCAACTCGTATCACTGCCATTGGCCAGAGCGCAGGAGGCAGTAAGTGTTCAGGACAGCTCGGTTGTTGTAGACAAGTCAGCTGATCATTTCTACAAGGCTCCATCATGCACCTACTTGACTTGGACCTACCTGGAGAAGCCCTTTTCGATCGAGCCATTTGTTTAAGCGGAAACAACTTAGCTGTTCCTTCATCTACTAAACAAGTAACCCAAGATGCGTATAATGCGGTACTCCAATGTCTGGCAATAGACTCAGCACTATCAAGCGAGGATCAGTTAGAAGCGCTGATTGCCATATCACCAGAGGACATTCTATCCAAGGTTCCGCTTTCGATTCCTCTGCGGCCCGTGGTAGAGACAGACCAAATGCTTTCATTCGGATCACTCAAGACTCATTTAGCTTCACTCAAGCATAGACCTCCTCTAATGATTGGTTCTACTGACTTTGATGCCGTCGTCTTCGAAATTCTGGGCCTCTTCGCAGACAGAGAAAAGGGATCTTTGGCTGAAGGCTTCACCAGATCTTTGATGAAGTCCATTCCTGAGGAGCACCACGTCAGGCTGGAGAGCTTTATCAGTCAGTATGGAATTTCAAAAGATGACAGTGATGATGGAACATGCGTCAAGATTCTCCAGTTGGGAACAGATATTAAGTATTTCGCCACGTCAGAACAATATGCTACCTTTTGGCCGGCTCAGGCATGGCTCTATTACTTTAATGAGTCTAACCCATGGGAAGGGCCGCATAAAGGTCGTTCAGCTCATTGCCTTGACATAGCTTATCTTTTCTTGAACTATAATGGCTTTATGAATGACTCCCAGAAGAAGACAGCAACGGCATTTGCTCGAGATGTCATTAGTTTCACCCATGGGGAGGCTCCTTGGGCCGAGTTCCATGCTTCGAAGAAGACGAGAGTGTATGGGGCAAATGGAAATGGGGAACTTCACAGAGCCACGGTGGGCACACCTTATGAGGTGGGCCCGTCTTATGAAGTCCAAGCTCTTTGGTCAAGGATAGGTCGCGATAATCTAGCTCAAGCTTGGGATGCTTACTCCGCAAGGTCGTAGTTAGTGGCACTAGACGAGATATGGAAGACACCTTGACCTTGCACAAAACATTTTCTTACGGCTTTGGCTACTTAGCAGTGTCACAACAACCTATTGCCGACTCTCATTGTTGTTTAGATGACGCGGAGCATGCTTTCGCAACCTGGCCTCGCCTTCTCTGATGCCACTTAATACACGTTTTTGTCTGGAAAGTCAGCAATGACGCTGTTAGTATAAAATCAGTTTAATTACTTAGGGCTGCTTGTTATGTGATTTGCATAGAATATTATGAATAGAAAATAGTAAATATAAATAATAAGATCATAGTCAAAGTGCAATTCATTTCGAAAATATAGAAGTAGAAATGTGCTTATATCTCTTCCTTATCATTATCCTTAGTTAGCAGAACTGTATGCATCTGCCTCTCAGCTGACGTGATAGTCTTAGACCATCTCCAAGCTGGAACCTTGGACTCATACAGCTCATCAATCTCAGCGGCGGATCGACTATACAACCAAAAGTCAGCTAATTTGCTCCATAATTAGGTAAAAAGCTTTATTCCCTGTGCTGTTTTGCTCTAATTGTGGAGATGCCAAAAGACAGAAATTTGCTTACCCCTTGGTCTCTGGGACATAAAGCCACATAAGAACGCAGACTGGCACGGAAAAGGCGCCAAAGACAAAACATGCCTTAATATTGAGTTTAAGTAATAAACGTGGGACAGCATAGCTATGAGAGTTAGAAAGAAAACTTGACTAAATGTAGCGTTATCCACTTACCTAAAAGCGATTCCCAGAATAGACTGAGCAAAGAATGTAACAGGAGCAGTCTTAGCTGTTACATCATTGTCAGTGAATGCAATCATTATTAGAACAAAGAAGCACACGGTAACTTACCTCGAAGGAGAGCCGACGGAATCTCAGCCGACATGACAAAATAAGACAAGTTGACGATCTGGAACATGAACGACCAAAGACAGCAAATAAATAGCTGAGGCGTGTTAGTATTGCCCTTTAGTGAAAGGAAGAGCCGGCAAAGAACAGAACAGGGGAGTGACTATGACGTACAAGAGCAGTGCCAGTGGCCACGTTGCCAGTAGTAGCTCCAGCCCACCACAGAGATCCAGCGATAAAGAGGAAAGCACAGATGGAAGTCTGGGAAATGGTGATGAACGTGCGTCGACCAAATTTGTCAGTCGTCACAGTCCATAAACTGACCGCAAGGAGGTTGCAGCAACTAGTAGCGGGGAGATTAGGGTTAGTGCTTTACAAGGATATAAGATGTATTATGCACAAGGTACAACTTACGAAAGGATGAGAGTTGCAAGGAATGGATCAGAAAGGCCGGCAATCGCGAAGAAATCTGCACGGTTAGGATGAGGCTTAGGACGAGAATGACAACGAACTTACAGGTCGAGTAACTCAGAATGATAGACAGACCGCCAAACGGCCCGCTGACAGCAAGCAACAAGACCGTAAGGGTTCGTCTCTGTTGAGGAGTCAGTATTAAGCGCTTGATTCAACGAGCAGGGAAACAAATAAAAAGTCACCATACCAAATTCAGGCCCTTGAAAACGTGTGTAAGCTTGGGTGCTTCGTCCAAGAGTTCCCTCTCATGCGAAATCGTCTTCTCGATGATACTGTATTCCTGTTCAAAGTCATAGCCTTCAACGTTGCCATACAGGAGTTTCAATGACTTCATGGCTTTCTCCTTCTGCCCATGGCGTGCGTAATACCAGGGTGATTCAGGAACGAAAGCCCAAAACAGAAGCATCATTACAACAGGAGCGATGAGGATTCTCAATGGCAATGTGTAATCGTCAGGGTGGTTCTTGTTCAATCTCTGCATCATCACATTGCAGGCGATGTTGCCGATATTACTCCTATACGGAGTGTCAATTTATGCAAACATGCGGTGATTCAGAGCAAGGCGAAACGTACCAGACAGCTTGAAAGGTGAGCATACCACCACGAATGTTGTTTGGACATATTTCCATGACGTAGACCTGACAAGTGACCCTGGGGAGTGTTAGCAACTGAATAACAAGGAATGTAATGTAGATAGGTCTTACTGAAGAATACCAACACCTGCACCATTGCAAAGTTTTCCAATGGCCTGTGACATGAGTTTCAGCATTCACACAATGCCTCGTACAAGAGGTAGTTAGCAGCTAGGACTCACCCATACAGAAGGGGTCTTTGCCACATTGAGAACAGTGCAACCCTAGAGAAGTCAGTCCTGCGACCTGCTGATCAAGCAGTCTACCCTGCCTGTATACTACTTACGACTGCCAGCCAGAGCCAAGCGAGATAGAGGCACGCCTTACGGCCGAATCTATCAGAGAACCTGCAAGTGTTAGCAGTTGGACATGATGGCAGAAGCGCACAGCGTAGACAGCACGGCTTACCAATGGATATAGAGGAAGGTAACAATTTGACCGACGTTCTGATCTGGTTAGTCACGGCTTCGGTTTCAGAATAGGAGAAGGTGGACCAACGAGGAGGGAAGTCCATGTAGATACTATTCACGATGTTCAGCATCAGAGATCTCATCGTTATGGTCGTACATGTCAACTTACCCCAGGTAGGATCAAGTGCCTGTACACCCGAACCGCCTTTACGTCCAAACTGTTTGATGAAGCCGGCATTCGCGATGATGTTGTTACCGATTTTGAGCTGGGTGACAAAATACGTGTGAGCCTCAGTTCAGCAACCCAATGCCAATCACTCACCTCAAAGCCTTCGCAGACATAGCCGGTATAAACGGCGAGTGCAACGAGAGCGACCCGCCTAAAGACCCAGACGGTGCGCGGGATGGACAAGCCATCGAACTTGGACTTGACGAGTTCGTCGGCATGGTATTCGGCAGTGGGGGTTACCTTGTTATCGTCCGGGATAGACTCGACGTGCGCCAGGTCAGGCCTGTCTGACTGGGGCTTCTGGGAATGGGGCATTGTGTCGTTGGTTGCAGCACGTTAACTTGTCGGTTTTGGATTAGAGATGATAGAGCGTTGCTAAAATTGATTGAGAGGTGGTGGCTGGCTCTAAATATATTCTTTTCCCATGTGAAGTCTAGACATACAACCCAGAATCACAATTTGCTGGTTCCAGGGATGGGGAAATCCTTGAACTCGGTAAGCTCTGACCCGAGGCTGGGGAACCCTGGGGTTACCTGTCGATCTGGGGCCCCAGACACGATAGTTCAGCCCAGGCCCCGCATCACTACAGCTTATGGGCTGATGCCACGGCTGCGGGGATCCTTGCACTCCGCGGAATGCTTTGTCATTCCATACCCTGGGGCCCGGCTCCGTGGAACGTTCTTAGTCCACTCAGCACAGGTTTTATGTACAACGCACTACGCCTTAGGGGTATCTGGGGTCCATTGAAAGCAAAAGGTTCCGTCTGGCTCACCAAAAGAGTCACAAGATCGAGAATGCGTTAATAATTCAACGTGCGGAACGAAACCCGGCTTCCGCCACCTATGTCTCTACGAAGCCGAGCCAAGCGTACTGATGCGTTATGGAGAGAGAAGTGCTCGCGGTTTTGGTCACATCAACAGTTCTTTGGAGATAAATCGAATGGCTTGATTGCCCCCGCTTATACATGGCAAGCTCCCTGATGCTGCAGCGACTAGTTATGGTGATGGGTTTTGGGCGTTAGTGGTTAGAACGTATAGTATAGTCAAGCTCATCAATCTCCAGCGAAATGACATCAAAACCTCGACATCTTTGAGCTCGTAACTAAAATGTATTTCTATGCATCTATACCAAGTCATCTGCGACATCTAGGCACTTATCGTAAACTCCAATTGCTGCCCTGTCCAATCTAGACGCAGCTCTTGGTTCGGCAGGATTACATGCAAAGGGACCGGTCGAGATACTAGTCTCTCCCCTCTAACAATTACCTTCACGCCAGCGTCAGACCCAGTCCACGAAACATGTACGGCTCCCAATGTCTCACCGCCAACCGTGCCAACAGGTACAGTGGCACTTAGGCTAGAGTAGAGTTTCAGCCTTGGTTGGAACTTGATAGCTTTCCAGCCAGGGCGATCTGGCCTCACTCCAGCAACTTCCGCCATGAACTCATAGAGGGGAACACTCCCCCAAGCGTGGCAGTCAGACCGCTGGGCGACAGCATCCTCGACCCAGGTGGTAACATGCAGTCCCAGCTGATCATACCACGGTTTCCAAAACTGGTGGAAATGGTCATCATAGACGTTACCTCCTGCGACAGAAAAGGCTCGAAGCGTATAGAAGGACATGGCGATTGATTCCTGAATGAATTGTCCAGCGACTGTTCGCTCTATGCTTTTCCGCAACAGTGTCTGTGCCTCCCCGCCGGTGATAGCTCCGCTCAGCACAGTCCAGATTTGGCTATGCTGGCTGTATTTTGGCATTTCGCACTCAGCGTAAGCAGACACCAGGCTGTCAGTAAAGAACTCGCCGTCAAAACAGTGCGCTCGAAGAGATGTAGCAATACGCTTGGAACGGTCCCTGTATTCGTCTCCAAGGGCGGGCCTTCCAAGAGCACTGATGAGCTTGGATACGGCGTTCAAAGTGTAGGCGTAGATCGCATTTGTGTAGGTAGAGATGCCAGTACGCTCAAAGACAGCTGGATATCCGTAAGGCTTCCACTCCTTTGTCCAGTCTATGAAATGCCATGTACCGGCATCTGGTCCGAATTCGAGCTTAACGAGGTGTAACTCAGAATCGACGCGAGATTCAAAGTATGTCAAAATGGCATCGGCGACAGGCATGAACTGTGATAAAAACTCTCCATCACCGTAGAAGTCATGGTGATCACACAACATGAGGATCCAATATAGTGAGAAGTGAGGGATGAATTGCTGTCTATGAGTAGGCGCTCTGCTTGCTGTTAATCCGAGTCTCGGCTGGAAAGAATTATGCAGCTGGATAATAGCTTGTCGTTCCAACGCATCATCCCCGGAGATACAATAAGTGAAGAGTGCAGAGCTTCTAGTATCCATGGCATACTGCATCTGTTCATAGAAAGGACAGTCCTCGTAGCAGTCATGCATGCAATTGACCAAAGTGCGTACGCTAGTATTCCACAAATCGTCCACAGCAGCGGCAGAGCTGCTATGGTTTGGACCTCGTGTGGCTGAAAGTACCGCTCTAACATCTAGAGGGTAATGCGCCATCTGGAAATCAAGCCCCCGAAAATCCAAGCCTGAGCTTCCAGCAAGAATCTCGACCTTGATGAAGCGAAAGGTTCGGAAGTGAAACGGGGCAAATGTCTCATATTTCGTCTCATCGTAATACTCCAGGCGATTGAATCCATCTGCTCCTCGGAAATGATAAATATCATGCGGACCAAAGAGTTTTTTTGTTCGATCGCTGCGATGCGCTTTCCTTCTCGCGCCTGTATGGTAGTCCGGCTCATCTTCATAGCTCTCGCTATATGTGATCTTGATATAACCACCTCTTTCGGAAGGCCTTGAGAAACAGGCACGGATGAAAGCCGTTGTGTGATGGGCGACCTCGAGCTCCAACTCATGACGCGATCCGGGCTCAAGATGCAGTCTACGCTGCAGAGGTGTGCCATGCTCGTGTCCAAGTAAGAGCGTACTCCATGTCTCCATTGGCACAATGCTCTTCAAGTTGTATATTCCTGTAAAACCGGTGCCTGCCGTAATGCGATGAGGCGGTATGAGGCGAGGCGAGAGGTGCCAAGGGGTCGAGTTGCCAGTTGAATTCTTGAACTTGAGGACCTGAGCTGGCAACCAATCAAGTGGACAACCAGAGTCTTGTACTTGGTGGCTTTCGTAGATGTGAAGAAATACGTCCTCAGACTCGTCAACTCGGAGGCGACTGTTAGGGTCGATTGCAGTCTCCCATGAATCGCTACTGGAGAGTAGCTCTGGCCAAGGTGCGGTGGTGTCTTGAGTGGTGATTCTCAATCCCCCGGTGGGCAGGCGAGCAAAGGCTGGGGCATATTGTGTCGAGTAAAAAAAGCGCAGAACGTGAACGCCGATATAGTTATCTCCTTCCTTGAGATATGGTCCAATGTCAAGCTCATCATAAAACCATAAGTTATGGTCGCCTTTGACGGGGCCGAAAGCGACGAGTTGGTGATTCACATAGAGCTTGTACTTGGTGTCGGCAGTGATTTGGATCTTGAGAGACTCGGGTACTCTGTCAGATTCGATCGAGAACTGCCTCCTAAAATGGACGAATAGTCCAGCTGTATCGGGTATGTCTTCAGAGAATGATGGATGCCACATCCATGTTCTGTCAAAAGTGGCTGACATTCTGGGTTAGGAGAGCAGCCGACAAGAGATGAGTTGACCAGGTGAACACGCTGGGATTTGCCACGTTAATGAGCAGTGTCATGTTACAAGGGACCTGGGCGGAACAGCACGCACACTCCGGAACGAGATGCATGCCGTATACGCGTATAGGGCTCTCTAACTAAATTAGGCCCTTATGCTCTCAACCCCACATTTGATCCCCATAAGACAGACTGAGCTCCGCGGAATAGCCCTTGACTGACTTACTGCTCTCACTCTCACGCTCGCTCACGCATTCCACGGAGACGCAATGCCACCTGCACATGCCTGCAATGCCTGCAAGAGACGAAAAGTCAGGTGTGACGGGGTTGAGCCCTGCTCTAACTGTCGAATCTCGCACCTTGACTGCACTTACAGCCATCCCTCAACACGGCGCAGTCAGAGTGTGCGGAGTATTCCTATTGATTCTGGGCAAGATGACCATACCTTGGGTGGCACCACGGACTACACGCTCCAGAGCTCGGTGTCCCCTCAATCGCTACCCCCTCCAGGCGCCGAATCCGCTCGTCGTGACTCCAGCCACGGACTCGACTTCTACCCCGACCCTGCACATGTTCACTCAACTCTTCAGGCCACAGCTGGCGCCCTGTTGAGCCCAGAGCCCATCGCCGACGCGGTCCGCAATTGTGTTGACTTTTTCGTCCAGTATCAGTTTCCAAACACCCCGGTAGTTCATGAGCCCACGCTCCGTGCTGCCGCTCTCCTCATCACGGCAGAGAACGTCCCCCCATTTGCAAACCTCATCTCCTCAGCCTCAGATTTCCATCAGCAAGTATCATACTTGCGAAAATTTACCTTGGCCACAGCACTCTGCGCCTCTGTCATGTCCGTCTTGCCCGATCGTCCCCCTTCTCAGCGAGTTCTCTTGGCGGCATCGTTTTTATCAGCGTCGAGAGCCATGCTCAGGAGATATGAGGAATATGACCTCGAGCATCCAGACTCGGCATCTCTTGTTATCCGTATGTGGCATTCTGCTGCTATGCAGAACAGCACCGGCAAGGTCGGCACGTCGTACCATTATCACGCAGAGGCGGCGTATCTAGCGCAGCGAATGAGGCTCTACAACGAGATGTCCGTGCAGGAGCATCCCAAGCTTGAGGTGCCTTCGCTCCGTGCGAGTTTCTGGCTCTTGTATCTAGCGGACAAAACCTCGGCTGTTTTGCAATCACGTCCTCCGATCCTCAACGAGCAGTTCTTTAAGCGTGAATTTACTCTACTTGAAAATGGCCACGATGACAATTTCCTACTGGACCCTAGTAGGAAGGTAAACGAAAACAGCCTCGAATCGCGTCTTTTTGTTGGGTTCCATCTGAAACGACGCATCTGGGCTGCTGCTGCCAATCTGCTCGACGACGTAAGATCTCTCTCGAGTCGCCAACTGGCCGGCTCGATACAACCCTTAGACGTGCAACAAGAAATTTCTCGTTTGAGCGAGTTGTATTTGGTACTCACGAGTCTTGCGGACAAGTTGCCAGCATGGCTCAGAAATCCTGACCATGGTTCCGATTGGGAGGACGGGCAGGTCACTTCTTACCAGAACAAGTGCTTCTGGACGCAGAGAAGTAATATAATGACCGTGTTTCATTGCATAAGGCTCGTTATTCTACAAGAGTGTATCGATAATGATTTCCATGCTCTTGTCGGGCTCAACCGTCAATCTATCTCTTGTGCTACCCGGAAGATTGAGATTGTAAGAGATTTCCTACATGAATTACACATAGTGCCTTTTTACTGCTTCCAAGTCCAGGGAGAGCCCGCGGTGAGTGTCAATAATAATTGCATGATACGTAAACTAAACTAAATAAACGCTCATTCTGTCTAGGTCGAGCGAATTCGTCGTGTTGGGACCATACTCCTTCACCTGGTTGACAACGCCGAAAACGACACGATTGAGAGAGTTGCGCGATCTCAATTCGACAACTTGCTAGATTTGTTAGCACAGCTAGACTCAAAAGCTTCGGATGAACTTGCTGGCGGGCTGTGAATCGATACAAGAGTCACCATGCTGATCGTATTCTTGATGGATCAGAATCGAGGGTGTACCCTTTGGTTACAAATTATCGTATTTCCAAGAGCGATAATACACTTGCTAATTGCCGATTGCAACTATCATGTATATTTTTCAGAGTGGAATTCGTCCAGTTCAGTGGACTGCTTATTGTTCAATCATGCCGTCATGGAATAGAATTGGTCACATTTAAGGTGTAATCATGCCGAACTCTCGATTAAGCTAATGGGACCAAGTCTATTGATACTGGCGACACCAGAAGGAACAGATAATCGCTCGCGTAAACCAGTCCATCTCCGTGAAGCAATCATATCATATCACAGCTCGACTACTTCATAGAGTCACGCGCGACTGCCCCTCACAACATTCAAGGCGCCTTTACAGAGAAGCTATCATGACGATCCATCCAGCTATGTACCGTTTGGAGGTGCTGAATACTTCTTGCCATCAATAGTCGTAGTCAAGGTGCCATTGGCGTTGAACTCGTTAGTCAGTACATCAATGGTGATGTGGAATCCGTCAGCACTGGTCTTCTTGGTGTTGTAGATACCAGGGCCAGTCTGTGTCAAGTTGGAATACCAATCCACATGGCTCTGAGTCAAGCTGTTAGACGCGGTTGTGGCATTCTCCCAACCATTGAGAAATATTTTGCCGTCATCTGAATAGTTATGGTATGTGACTGCAACCTGTGCAGACGTGATTGCTACCTCAGCATAGCCTGAAGCCTTAGCATCAAGGGTGTATAGCCCGGGAGTAACACCCTTTCTATCTGGTGTACTGCTTCCGGGGACATATAGCTCAGCCCATGGGATATCGTCGGGTACAGTGTCAACTGGTGTGTATTTGGCTGGCCTACGGGCAGTGAAGGTGGCTAAGACGATACGAATATCTTTGCCATCCGGTTCTTTCGAGGGGTAGCAAGGCAACGGATTGATGCCACCGCAAGCAGGAGCCTCAACGTGAGCCTCCCAATACACGACCTGGGTCGAGTCAGGGGACCATTGGGGGTCGGCTTGACCATTCCACTCTGGATCACGGAGATCACCACTGCCAGACTTACTAGAGCCAGGACCGTTGATCTTCTGGCCATAGTAGTTGTCACTCTGGCGGTCACCATACGCGTCGAGCAACCACGGCGAAAAGAAGCGACGTTGTCCATTGTTGCGGATCGAAGATGATACAGTTGTCGTCACCAAATCAATCAGGGGAGGAACGTTTCGCATACCGGCCAGAAACGTTTGTCTATCGGTCCCGCGAGTGTCCATGATAGCCCACCATTTTCCATCAGGCGAAGCTTCGATCGGGTCAACGTAACCCGGGTTCGAGGTGATACGACGAACACGGCCAGATTGTAGGCCTACTGCAAATATGTCAAGGTTGCAGGACTCCACCGGGTTTCCTACATAAACAGCTTCGTCGCCGCGCCCGCTGAATCCTCTCAGCTCACCAACACTAATGGCGCTTGTGTTCAAGGCCAGCTGAGATCCTTGGGCTGCCACCGGCGCCGGCAGATCGGTTCGATACAGCCTGTACACCTTGATCAAGTCGTACCGTGGCGCGAGCGGCAGGCCCGTCGTTGGCTTTGGGTTGAACTTGAGACGGCCAAAGTATGCAAACTGTCCCAGCTTGGCCCCTGTGGTGAAGGAGCTAAAACCGAGATGAACATTGTCTGGATGCAGTCGAAGCTCTCTAATGCTGCCGCCAGCACCAGAGCCATCTGCACTGACATCCCAGTGAATAGGGTAGACATGAAGCTGGTCCGGCGTGCACTCATCGCTGATAAGCAAGTGATCTCCGCAGTCGGCAATATTGCTTCCAAATAAGATGCGCTTTCCGTCATCAAAGGCCTGTGGGTAGTCATAGGTTGGGGTTTGTCCGACGGCGTTCTCCGCCGGTACGCCGCAAGTGATACATTTCCACTTGTCACCATTGCTAAATTTGGAACCGTCTGTCTTTATAATGATGACTTGGGAGCCATTATATATGCTACCAGGATCCGGAGCCAAAGGCGCACCGATATAAGGCACAAGCGCAAGAACGTGTTTGCCATCTGGGAGAAACTCCCCGGATTGAAAATCCCGCAAGCTCTTGACTGGCATACATCCTGTTCCGCGCGGGTTGATATTGGCGGTACAGGCTCCCGGTTCATCATCGGAGATGCCTGGGGGCAGTGGCAGTCTCTTCAGATGGACAGGCTCCGGCTTCGGCGGGGGCGGGATAGAGTTTGCGGAGCGCGGCTCTATAGCAGAAGCTGTAACTAGACTGCCCTGCCCGGCCAAGGATATGGCGAGAGCTGTAAGAAGTTGCATTGCAAGCATCGCAATAAGCGAACGGCTATAACCAAGGGCGTGATGCTGGTATGTAGGGATTATGTGAGCGATGGGAGCCAGAAAGATAATGAGATGAGTTTGTATTCTAGAGCAGTATGTTTTCGGATTCCGTTCATTCTTATATATATCTACCAAGACTTCTGTAGACGACATGGTTATAATTCTCCAAGACCCTTCCCCCGCATCTCGGTGCTTGTCTTTCCGCGCTTTAAACATATGGGGCAGTCTGGGGTAGTACTCCAGCTTTGCTACCTTGCACCAAACTATGCAAGGAAATTCCCATGGCAGGTCAGAAGGAATTGAACTATACCGTCATTGAATAAAGACAGCCGCAGGGGTGCATTTCCCAACCTCAAAGCCGCTAGCTTCTTCAGTCCGGGGAGACTAAAATGTGATCAAAGCTTGCTTCGTACTGCGAACTTTTAGATACAGATACCAAGAGGACCTAACTTATTCTAGCTAGAGTATGAGCACATTTACATGCACCTATTTTTTTGCCTAGCAGAAGGAATACTCTAGGACGTGGGCGTGTCCGCGGAGACGAGGAGATGAGGAGGTTAGAGCAAATAGCCTAAGCCCTCCCATAATGTCATTCCGGGCATGCCACACTTCCGCGGAGTTCTAGTGCAAGCTAGTGCAGTATGCGCTTAAAAGTACACGCTTTGAAAGAGCATCATACTACATAATGCACAATTAGAGCGAAACTGAAAGCCCTGGACTTTCTGCCTAAACGCGTGTGGGTTATCCGTATTCCATATGAAACGGCTGCATTCTACTGACTTACTAGAGCTGACTAACTTCAGCACAGCGAAGAGACTGTTGAAGCCTGTAAAACTTGACAATACACCTGAGTGGAATGCAATGATTGACTGTGTTTGCGCTTTGACTTCACTACCTCCGGACTTTACAAAAGGGACTTTAGGGCAGAGGTCTGTCAGTGCCTGGTTGTACCACTGGAGAAGCTATAAAATGGTTCAAAGATTGACTCATAGTTGATTTGCGGATATGGAATTGATAGATGATTTGCTAGACCACGCAAGTATAGCTTCCATCCTCGTGTTTACTTGACGAAAGAATAGACTACAGAGCA
>NC_030993.1:3806637-3842116 GCF_000149955.1 Fusarium oxysporum f. sp. lycopersici 4287 | reverse complement strand
CATGAAGTAGTTTAGGAATCCATCACCGCCATAGTGAGATACGTGCGAGGGAACGATAAACTGTCCTTCAATGATACTCCTTGCTTGCCGATAACAGGGAAAGGAGGGGTATAGTTAGTCTGAAAGCCAGTCGCACAAACCAAAACATCGACGTCGACCTGTCGACCCTCGGGCCCGCTGAGCTTCAGGCCTGTCTCGTTGATACTCTCGATACCTTGAGTGATGAAATTGACGTTAGGCTGAGACAGAGCTTCGAGATAACCAGGTCCTGGGGTCAAACGACGACATCCAACACCAAAAGTTGGCGAGAACGATTCGAGAAGATCGGGTCGTGAACCAAGAACATCATTGGTGATCTTTGAGAACATGGACACGAACTCTTTCTGCATCTCTGAGCCTCGGAGAGTTGAAAGATGAACCAAGTTGCCGTCGTCCTCGATGCGCTTGCGGAAGCGGAGATATTCATCATCGCTCTTGACAAATTCTGCCAGACGTTCGGCCGAGACTATCTTCACGTTAGATTGAGTCATTCCGTTTGGGTAGGCCCTGAGGCATAACTCACACTCAATATCGGAAGGGTCCCACCCTAATTGCTTCATCGTCACATCACCAAAACGGTTCGATATCCATACCTTGCTGCGAACGAAGCAACTCAATTTAGCACCTTCTACCTTTTGCAGTTCTGGCACGATCTGAATCGAGCTCGAACCACCACCGATAACACCAATGTTCTTGTTCTTGAAGTCGTATTCCTGGTCCCAGGCTGCTGAGTGCATCTTCTTGCCCTTGAAGGTATCAAAGCCAGGAATGTCAGGCCAGGAGATTGTGTTGAGGTTACCTCTAGCTGCAACAACGACATCCACTTCCTCGGCGAAGCTCTCCCCTGAGTTGGTCTCAACTGTGACGTGCCTAGATGATGTCAGCGTTTGGTCGAGATGAGGCAACGCAAGCAATACCATTTCTTGGCGGTATCATTCCAAGTTGCGCTGGTTACTCTGTGTCCGAGATGAATGAAGCGCTTGGCACCGTATTTCTCTGCCACGCCGTCGATGTAGGCGCAAATCTCGTGTGAAGGGGCATAAAAGCCTGACCAAGCCTTGTTCGGGGCAAAGGTGTACTGGTAAGAATGGGCTATAGGTAGGAATATCAATAGACTGTGATCTTGTAGAAGGTTCTCTTGCTTACATGGGATATCGCAGGCACAACCTGGATACCGATTCTCCCACCACGTTCCGCCGACACCTTCATTCTTCTCATAGATCTTGAGATCAATGTTGCGCAAACGCTGTGGGATTCTGATGCCAAGGTAGACGCCGGAATATCCAGCGCCGATTACACGGACCTTGAGAGGACGTTGGTTCTCGACTGGAGCATCCTTGCAAGTGAACGTTTCATGGACAGCATTTGCATGAGCTGTGGATCCGCCTCCCACTTTGTCAGTGATGGATTTCTGGTCCAAGACTGGTCTGTTGTCCGTTGTCTGCGGCAGGACAATCGCGGGGTCATGAGCTGGGTTTGATGAGTTTATCCCCATAATGAAAGCGCTTGGCGAAAGCAATAGTCGCAGAATAATGAATACTAATATATTTAATTGACAAGAACGGCAAGTGCAGCTTTATGTGTATAATTGAACACCTGTGACTGGGTTGAAAGCTGGAATATTTACGAGACAACTCCTCTAAAATGCAGACAAAATAATTGTCAGCCTCCCTCGGCTCGTCATCGTGTAACCTTCAACCCCTCTTTACACTCAAGAATACATCAACCGCGGCGCCCAATGGTATCGCTGCCGCTGTGTAACGCCTGGTGTTGTTGCCGCCCTGTGCCCCCAAGGTGCGGTTGCCGCTCAGTCTGTGAAAACTCTTATTACCGCTTTATATCCAGAGAGTGTCGCTGCCGCAATGCCTCGCGGAGAGTTACCAGCGTCTCCGTCCCATCATGGAGGTCTGCCAATAGGAGCGTGTCTTGTCTTCTGTATTCATTGTTCGAGGGTCTCATGAGGTTGGACATGTTCCCCAGTTCAGAGACACCATCCTGGCAAGTTCTCCTCTAGTTGATTGGGGGGCGTTGAGGGCGAATCATGGCGAGTTTCATCATGTTCCAAAAGCAGAGAAATATATGTTAAACGAACGGAAGCATCTTCTTGCGATAGAAGCTGGAGCCTCCTTTGTATTGGTGATAGTCGCAGGCTTACTAACAGAGATGTCTTGTTGGCCCAGACTTACAGTTTGGTCTCGGCTGAAGAATCCGTGAGAATCCGTGGTGGGGACGGAAATTCCGTCACGGCTCAAGTGGGTACGGGCAACTTATCTCATGACCTGATGTTCCCCGCAAACTCGGGGAACTGCCTGATAAGATAAGATAAGGTTCATACTATATCGGCCTCGACACGATTATAAGGAAGGGCGTTGTGACGATAGTATGAGATTAGCAGGCCAATTCAACTTCATTTTATCCCTCAACAATCTTTGAATTGTCTCTTGATCACGATCTCTTGTCAGACTCCCCACAATGTCAAACAGCAACTTCCAAGTGGCCGTAGTTGGCCTCGGTGCTCTTGGTAGCGCAGCAGCCTATCACGCCGCCATCAAAGGAGCTACAGTTATCGGTTTCGAGCAATATGACTTTGGAAACATCTACGGATCTTCACACGACACATCACGTATTGTTAGAACCTCCTACGGCTCACCAGACTATGTAGCACTCGCCCGAGCTGCTTACAAAGACTGGGCTGAACTGGAACGTCGAAGTGGTCTTCAAATGCTCACTATCACTGGAGGCGTTGTCTTCTTCCCTCAACTGGCTGATGATGGAGCATCTCTGAACAAATTCGAGAAGAGCATGAGTGCTTCTGAGTTTATGAGGAGTCTTGACGCAAATAATATCCCCTATGAGGTCCTCAGCTCTCAGGAAGTCAAGAAGCGCTGGTCTTCTTTTGACATTGCAGAAGGCGTTCAGACGATCTACACTGCCGACTCAGGAATCGTACACGCCTCCAAATCTGTGGCGGCAATGCAGTATCAAGCTCGTGCCAACGGCGCTGTTTTGAAGGAGAAGACGCGTGTGGATGCATTGATCCCAGATTCAAACGGCAAGGGCATGACTATCAAGACATCTCGAGGTCAATTCCACGCCGACAAGGCTATCTTGGCTTGCGACGCGTGGACCAACAAGCTTATCACTCCGCTTGGCACAAACATCCCGCTCCAGATTATGCAAGAGCAGGTCACCTACTATAAACCGACCGATATCACCCCATTTGACGATACAAAGTTTCCTGTATGGATCTGGGCTGGCAACAGATATTTCTACGGATTCCCCAGTTACGGCGAGCCAACAATCAAGGCAGGCCGTGATACTTCCAACAACTTCATGACACCCGAAGAACGAACTTTTGTTCCATCTGATGATCTATTCAACGAATTGACCTCTTTTATGGGCGGTCTGATACCCGGAAAGGGCCAGGCCATTCGAACAGTCACTTGTCAATACGCCATCACGCCTGATCGTCAATTCGTCATCAGCCCTTTGAAGAATCATCCCAATGTTATTGTGGGCTTGGGTGGAGGTCATGCGTTCAAGTTTGCTCCAGCTATTGGCCGTGTTTTGGCAGAGCTTGCGATAGATGGTGAAACAAAGGAGGATATCTCGAACTTTGGCATCCCTAGGGTAGGAGCAGACAGCAAACTATAGGAGCATAGCATTTAGACAGCATTAATTAGATATCACTGTTAGCTAAAAATTGTCTAATCTTTACCATAAGATCGTAAGAAATGTAGACAACTTATATTACTTGGTACAGGATGACTTCGTGCAGCTTGTGGATTTCATTTCACAAACACGATGGCTCGGTCTACAAGCATTGAAACAACAGGATAGCACCTATTGACAGCGTCGCCCGTTGTCTGAACTTGATAGGAAGAACAAAAACTAAAAACAATGCAATAGTCGCATGGAAGAGTTTAACACGCACTACAGTTACTTCCTTCAATTGAGCCCGATAAAGGAAGGCATTCGCCGTTGTAAGCCAGCGTCTCTTATCGCAAAACTAGGTGTCTGATAAGACAAGACCCGGAATTTTAAGCAGGCCGAGCCAGTGGCGAGCTCCCTGTTCTCAGTGGCTTTTTACCCCCGCACTTTTGACTCAGGGCCTAGACTCAGTAGCCAGACGCGTAGGATACATAATCTGCACCAATTCTGAATGTCACCAACCGCTCTCCAGTCTCTGCACAAGCCATATCAATCACATCAATAAACACACAGCATGAGTGCCCCACGATCAAGACAATATCGACGCGTTGCTCAGGCCTGTGATAATTGCCGGTACATTTATGCCCATATCGGCAATGGCAGATATGATTGCTGATGACATTGCAGTCGCAAGAAGATTCGCTGCCCAGGTGAAAGACCGCGATGTTCAGCATGTACACGCCTCCGTCAACAATGCTCGTTCACCGAGGCCAATCCTATCAGTGAGGATACCACGAGCAGAATGGAGAATCGCATGGTAAGGGCATTCATCCGAGTATCTCACACCTCTTACTAAGCGCTGCAGTCCAGTCGACTTGAGCAACTCGAGGATAAGTTGGATAGCTTAATAAGCAGAGTTGCGTACGTTGAATAGTACCTTACTCTAGCTCATGCAGCGGGGCCATCTAAACTGACTATATGCAGTCCTCCATCAATGCAAGAGACTACACCAACCTCGGCGTCAGACAGGAATAACCGTATACCGTCATTCTCATCAACCTCTCCTCATACGATCCTTCCATTAATGTAAGTTCTTCCCTTTAAGCCATGCTTATACGTGCTAATGAAGAGCAGATCGTCAATACCAACGGAAGTCACCACAAGAGCCATCGACTTTTACTTTCGCCATATCCATCGACAGCCTCTTTGGCTTTTTGGCGAGCGCCCTTTACTACCCTCAGATACATCTGAGGAACTGATGTATGCCATGCTAGCGTTAAGCATGACTTATAATACGGCAGATATGCCTATGGATAACCTCCAAAGCCCTGGCTCGTACAACAAAACTGCCCGGAGAGGTGTTATGCTCAAAATTGCAGAGGGCAGAGTGACTGTCAGATGTGCTCAGGCGCTGTGCCTATTGGCATACTACAACTTCATATGTAAGCTCATACAGACTTTATTATGATAACGCGCTGCTTTTTACTGACACCGTAATAGTGGGCAACATCCCCATGGCTGGCTTTGACATAGCAACAGTCCAGAACATGATCCAGCTTCTTCCCGGCAGTGAGCGCAACCCAAGTGGTTCAGCAGTCTCACAAGAGAAATCCCGACTATTCTGGAGTATCCAGTACCTAAGCTCCTCTTGCGGTAGGCCAGTCCTGTTGCCGTCTATACCAACAAGTATCGACGCGCCTCAAATGCTCACGGTCGAGACCCGAGATTCTCTGGGAAGCTGCATTCCCGCTCCAAAAGCCACCGATTCTGGCTTACGGGAGACTCTGGTTGACGTTTGGTCTCAGTCCCTAAAGGTTTGCGAACTATGGAGTGATGTTAGACTCTACGTCGCCAAGTGCTTTGAAGGCTTAGCCAAACGTCCTTGGCATCCAGATTCCGACTACACCAGACTTTGTTCGCGGCTGTTGGAGGTTGAGATGATCTGGCCAATCTCCCTAAGCTATAACGCAACAAAGTTCCCGGAGCTTTCTCCCCTAGAGGTAGAAAACAATCGTATGGATTGGCTGCCATGGCTCAGGATTCAGATGACCTACCATACCATACATTGTGTCCTCAATCACCCATCTCTGTATACAGTCATGGCTGAAACACCGAAGTGTAGACTTGGAGGTGACTCATTCTGGAGAGCATCTTACCTGAAGGCTTTGAGACATTGTACTTGGGTCTCTAGGTTGATTCGAACAGCGGAGGAGAAGAATCTGCGACTGGCTGATCCTTTCTTTGCTCAAGCAGCAGCAATCGCCAGTACATTGCATCTGTACTGGACAAGAACTAATGATAGTCAGCTGCAGGCATCTTCCGTGAGAAATCTAGCAGTTTGCAGGAATCTTGTGAGGGAGATGGCGACATGTTGGCCAGTTTGCAAAACGATTGTATGCCGTCCACTCCATAAAGATATTCTACTGATCACTAATACCTATATCAGGAACATACTCTGGATCAGTTCATCGAGTCAACCGATCGATCAACTCAAATGGCGACTGACAAATCATCCCCAGCCGCTGTCAGAACATCTCTCATCTGGGTGTTGCTGGATGTAGCGGCACCGCAATTCCCCAACTACCATGATCAAAGCGTTCATGGTCGAGATGTTTGGGGCGGTCATGCAGCCACTCAAGACGAAGATGGCCTACCAATGTCCGAGGCGAGTTCACCGCCAACAGATATGCGAGAGTCAACAGCTCAGTACGCGTCACCTCCAGCTTGGGTGTCGGAGAGGACAGACGCGAACCCACAAGAGACAGTAGAGAATGGGTCGATTACGATCCAGCATGGGGTTAGTAATGAACATGTGACTACGCATGATTTGGCCTGGGGACCTTGGGAGAATCTCGGGCCGATGGGGGAGAACTTTAGTATGAACATGGACTGGTGGGACATGAATCAATTTTAAAAGTTAAGTCATAGGGAAAACAGCTTAAATGATAAATAATAATAATTAACAACCATTGGCGCGGTTGGCACTCGAGGTTTGAACCTCTCATGACAACCTGAGAGCCTCCCTTCCCTAGGATGCACTTCGACCATATGGTTCGAATGGCAGAATGACAGAAACGATAGCCATGACAAAAAACAAAGCCCCCGAGATATACAAGGGTGCTATAGTGGTTGTATCAGCAGTCACCGCAATGACAGCAGAAAGAAAACCCATGATACGGTTGAGCGAGACTGCAATACCATTGCCTGTAGTTCTGTGCGCAGATGGGAACACCTCAGCGGTATAAGCGTAGAGTGTACCATAGTAGAGGTTGATACAAACAGCTGAGACCTGTTAGTACTACCAACATGACGGACAGGATGGGCTTACAGATGCAGCTGCTGATGGCAAGATTCTGAGCAGGAGTCTTGATGACGGTATAGCAGAAGAAGAAGATGGCAGTGATCACAGCTCCAATGGCCATTGTGTATCGTCGTCCAAGGAAGCTCACTTCAGCAAGACCAGCGGCAATCAGGGGACCGAAGATGGCGCAGATGTTGGTGATGGTGTAATCGCGCCAGGTCTCGGTGAAGGAGGGAGTGTAGTCGGGAAGACGGCTGCTTAGAAGGGATCTGCATCTGTTAGTCTGGACCCCATTAGTCTATGGACTTAGTAGAACTCACGGGAGATAAAGGAAGAATAGAGGATATCCAAGACCGATCAAAGTCCAAGAAAGCCAGATGAGACAAGTCGATAGAGCCAGCTTCTTGGTCGAAAAGAGTCCCTTGACGTGACCAACGAGACTCTTTCCCAAGCCACGAACAGAAGATCCCTTGCTACCACCGTGCTCAGGGGTATGAGCGGTGCCACAAGCCTGAAGACCCTCAAGTGTCAGTGAGCATGGTCGCTTATAAGTGCTGGCAAGCTTCTGAAGCATGGCAACAAGTTCCTCCTCTTTGCCGTTGGTGACCAGGAACTTTGGGGTTTCAGGGAGTCGGATGATGAGAATACGCAGGGCGGACATGACAAACATGAGGGCTCCACCGGTGAACATGATGAGTCTCCAAGATTTGTTGTTCTGCCATGTGCATGTTTCGACTGTAGCGACACAAGTCCAATCGTTTCGGGCTGTAAAGAGGGCCAAATTAGTCACTGAGTCCTTGACGATTAAACGGGATAGAGAACTTACAGTAGTAGCCCCAAGCGATGAAACCAGCACTGGCCTGACCAACACCCCACCATCCCGCCATAGCTGTGATGACCCACTGCTGTTTAGCAGGGACAAACTCCAGCATGACAGTTGGGTCCAAGACGAGGTTACCACCAGCTCCAAAGCCAAGGAAGGCAACGAAGACACAGAAGGCAACCCAGCTGGGACCAGCTCCTGCGACAATGGTAGCAATGGCAGCGATGAATAGCGTAGTGTTGAAGGCGATTCGTCGACCGATGATATCAGCACCAAAGCCCCAGAAGAGAGCTCCCATCTGGAGTCCAGCGTAAAGAGCCATAGTCGAACCAGTAGGATAGCCCCCGTGACCGATCTCAAGGTAGGCTTGGCCGGCTGCAACGCTCTGGAGAAACGCTACCAGGGAGTCAGCTGCGAAGCCAAAGCCTGTAAGACAGCAGAGCTTGAGATGGAAGCCTGTCCACCCAATCCCATTGATGGTCTTGAAAGTCAGCATGATCAACACTCATCGTTCCTCTGTGGTCTTACCTCGTTGACAAGATTGATCTTAGCCGAAAGGACGGGATCAACCACATTACCAAGTTCATTGACAGTGCTGATATGATACGACACATCATCAGCAGCCATGACGTCCTTCTCACGATCACGACTCTCCTTAACAGAACCCGAGGTCTCGATATTCGACATTGTAACAAGTTCTCAAATCACACGATGTAGAAATGATATCCAAGATCTTGAGTCAAACATGGAGACGGAAGTCGCTTTTAAACCCAAACCAGGAAATTTCCATGATAATTCTCCAGACTTGGCCGCTCGGTTATCCAAGCTTCAGTGAAAATTGATACGCGCTACCCCACAAACTGGGAGAGTAGCGCTATCGAAAGAAGGCGGGGTAAAGGGATGGGTGATATGGGCACCAATAGGGGGAGGTGTTATGATCTGGCCAAGAGGGTTATGAGTGATCTAGGTTGAGTGTACTTGTTTAGTGCGGATTATGACTAGGATATCCCTTGGCGAGACTGTTCCAGAGGGGCGATTTCTACGTTTGCTTGAATGTATTTGGTAATAGTTATGGAATGGTTGATGGCTACGATATGTCCTTTGTCACAGAGCAATGTCTAGAGAGAGGTGAGTCTCACGGTGGAGAATCCGTGAGCATGTATGCCTCCAGCTTATCAGTATATCTCCATCAAAGAACTCATGAATCTTAGTATTGACTGTTGCTATTTAGAGTGTCTGTAGTTGAATTGTCGTCTGGTTTGGGTTCGTTTCCGTGTTTATCATGATAAGCCTCATGACCGAGGTCGGACACGGACCGAACACGGATTCTTCCCGTGCCTTGACTGGGGTGACTCCGTCCCCCCGCTACAATCACCTGACGGCGGACTCGGATTCTGGCTCCCCGGCTTATTGTTTCTCAGCGGCCAGAATCCGAGTTGATGATAGTGGAATTGCACATCACATAAAGTCAGCCACTGGGCATAGTCTCAAATCATGTTCATAAAGACCCTCCTCATGACCCGACAGTGCAACAACGGCTTTGACCATTAACCTTGTCTAACCCTTGTAAACATGTCCATCTCCATCCAGCCCTCTTTCATCCACTATCTCTTCTCAGCCGCTGGTCTTGCCGCGCTCGTATCCTTGCTAGCGAGGTATCTCTCACAATCCCGACCCCATAAAGATCCCGTCCCCGCATTTCTCAAAGACACCACTTCTACAGCACGAGCTTTACCTGCTTCTTGGTACAGATCTCCAGAAGTATACGAACTTGAACGACGGGCCATCTTTGCTAAGAAATGGATCCTCACAACGCACAAGCTCAGATTCACAGAGCCAGGCTCGTGGGTCAAGTTTGAGCAAGCAGGCTTCCAGTTCTTCCTTGTGAAGAATAAGCAGGGACAGATCAATGGATTCCACAATATTTGTAGACATCGGGCTTTTCCCATCATGACTGAAGATAAGGGAAAGTCAAGTATCCTCTCTTGCAAATACCACGGTTGGTCATACGGTCTCAATGGCCAACTTGCAAAAGCTCCGGGATATGATGACATGAAAGGCTTCGATAAGACAAAGAACGGTCTTCTGCCTATCCACGTCCATGTTGATGCCAAAGGCTTCATCTGGGTCAATCTCGACTCTTCAAAAACGCCCGAGGACTTTTCAACTGAGTTCAAGAACATCGATCAAATGGCAAGACATGAGGGCTTCAATTTCGAGGACTATCACTTTGATCATACCTGGGGCATGAGCGGAGACTACAACTGGAAGACGTTGGCTGATAACTACAACGAATGTTATCACTGCAAGACCGCACATCCAGATGCAGCTGACGTTGCAGACCTATCGGCATATCGAGTCGATACCAAGGGCGGCAACATTGAGCACTTTGCTAATACGAAACCCGAGATGGAGGAACAAGGCCTCAGGATCGTGAGTAACTACTACTTCCCCAATGCTTGCATGACTGTCTCGTAAGTCCCCTTTTCATCCAGCCTTCTACAACTTCTAACATCATAGTCCCAACTTCTTCTACATGATGCGATGCGTTCCTACTTCCCCCGGCCACTGCTCCATGGAATACGAAGTCTACAGACACAAGAACGCCACCGACGAAGGTTTCCAAACCATCGACGCGATGTTCAAGAGGATCTTGGCTGAGGATAAATGGCTCTGCAATAACGCGCAAAAGAACCTTAACGCCGGCGTTTTTGTGAATGGTGAGATGCATCCTAAGATGGAGCAGGGACCACTTTACTTTCAGCATCGCGTTAGAGGTATTTTGAATGGGCATTATCAGTTGGAGAAGGCAGCTGGAAAGGAAATCAATCCAGCGCAGCATGTCCCTTCTGATGCTTCTCGAGGGACGGAGAGTGGTATGGGATTTTGCTCGAGATTGGCTTGCGGCAAGGATGCTGAACAATTGGCTTGGTAGACAAGCAGCGGCAACTTAAAGGTCATTTAGCAGGCATGTTATTGGAAGACTTTATGGGCGAATGTACAGGGTTGTAGTAAACCCAAGGTAAAACAAATTGGAATCATCGTGTTACTGAACTCCATAACTAAAAGGCCAAACACAGACATGCGTCATAATCGTATACTCATCCCATATTTCATCCCAATCCAATTAGATCTTTCCAGAGTCAGAAGTAAAGTACTTGCTAATGTCATTGTCCTCACCACACTTCTGACACTTGTGAATAACAGGCTTGTTCGTTCCCACCTGAGGCGCAACAGCTCCAGTAATAGGCCTGTGTGACTCAGTATCACGATCAAGCTTACGCTCAGTCTCAGGCTCCTCGCGAATCTTGTCCTCAACAGGCTTCTCATCCTTATTGCGAGATAAAGCAGCAGCGGTACCAGCTCCGGCGGCGGCGGCTCCTAGACCAGCTGCCTTGGCGCCGAAGTGGTCATCCTTCTTCTGAGATGCGGGCTGTTGGGTAGAGCGGCTGGTGGAGAGATCGTCATCGTAGGCGACGCCGGAGGGAGTGCCGGATGCGAGGGTGTTGTACTTTCCGGCGTTGGCGTTCTCAGCGAGGGTAGAGTGGTGAGAGCCGGTTGAGCGCTGGGAGTGCTCGGACTTTCGGGAGGGCTCGTGTCGAGAGCTGTCGAAAGCAGAGGAAGAAGTACCGAAGTCAGCCCCGGTACCAGTAGTGCCAGTAGTTCCAGTAGTTCCAGTAGTTCTGGTGGTACCAGTCTGGGCTGTTCGAGAGCCGTCGTTGCTCAAGTATCGATCCTCATCCCGCTTGTTGGACTCATGCGAGGCAAGAGCTCCAGCGCCGAGGCCTGCAGCAGCACCAGTAGCAAGTCCAGCTCCTCGGTGAGATCCCTCCTGCTGGTAGGACTGAGACGTAGGGTCGCGGGTGGAAGTAGAAGTAGGCTGAGTGGTCTGAGACTCGAAACCTCGGTTGGAGTCAAGGCCAGTGGGCTGGTCAGAATGATGATCACGACCAGATCGAGAGGCTAAGGCACCAGCGCCAAGCCCAGCGGCGGTACCGGCAGCGAGGCCTGCACCACGGTGGGAGTCATGCTGCTGGTGCTGAGAGGTAGGGTTGTTAGAGCTATAAGCAGACCGGTTGCCCTGCGACTCGAAACCTCGGCTGGAGTCAAGACCAGTGTGCTGGCCAGTAGTCTCGTGCTCACAACCAGATCGGGAAGCAAGAGCACCTGCACCAAGACCAGCAGCAGTACCAGCAGCGAGTCCTGCGCCGCGATGAGAGTCATGCTGGGAAGTCTGACCAACGGGGTCCTTGTGAGAGAAGTTGGCGGGCTGATCTGGCTGGGCACCGTATGCTGAAGAAGAGCCAAGGGCTGAAGGTTGGTTGGAGCTAGAGTGCTGGCCGGAGTGAGAAGCAAGTGTGCCGGCACCTAGACCAGCTGCGGTACCCATGGCGAGGCTGTGATCTCCATAAGAGCTCTGCTGCTGGTAGGTCTGAGAAGTAGGGTCTCTAGATGATGTCCTAGAAGGATCGTAGCTCTGGGAGTCATAGCCAGTGCCGGTAGTGCCAGTTCGGTCATTCTCAGAGCGCTGAGCATAGTGCGACGCCAAAGCTCCAGCGCCAATACCAGCAGCAGCACCAGTCGCAAGACCAGCGCCTCGGTGGGAACTATCCTGCTGGTGAGGCTGCTGTGTAGTACCAGTAGCAGGCTGGCTGCTATAGTCCCTGGTAGAGTCAAGTCCAGAGGCAGGATACTGCGTCGCACCCCGAGTACCAGTGGGTTCCTGTGCTGTCGCATCACGCTGAGTCTTGTCATCATGACCCCTTCCAGCAGTGTTCGCACCCCACGCAGCACCAGCAGCTGCTAGAGCAGGCTTGGAATGACCATGTCTCTCCTGATCAGCCTCCTGCTCAGCCTTTGCCTCCGTCTCAGTCTTATCGTTGCGATGGAACAGAGCGCCGAGCTTGCTCTCCTTGGGTTCTTTGGCGTGCTTGTCCTCCTTGTGATGCGTCTCCTTGTCCTTGTGGTCCTTTCCGAGAAGAGGGAATGATCGGCCCTTGTGTTCATCGTGGGTCTTATCGGTGGTTTGGTCAACCTTGCTTGGTGTTTGGGTATCATCGGCGTGACGGCGCTTGTTAAGCTCGTGAGCTCCAAGGGCACCGGCGCCAGCGGCACCGACACCAGCTACACCCTCATTGAAGTGAGAGCCAGATGTTTGGCTGGGGTTCTCTTGAGTAGATCGCTGAGCATCGTGGGGGTTGGTTGTAGAGGACGTTGTGTCGCGGTCGTTTCGGTGGAGGAACGTTCCGCTCTCGAGAGTACCAGCAGTTCGAGTTGGTTCGGTCGCGCCAGAGTGAACAGCTCGGTGACGTGCGTTCTCATCTTCAGGGCTGCCGTGGCCGATGACAGTGTTGTGAACGCCTCCACTGGGAAGATCTCCCCAGTAGGGATGGTCTTGGGTAGATGGTGCAGCAGCGCCAGTCGCGCCCTCGGTGGCTGGGATCTTGCTGGTGTCGCCTAAACCTCCAGCAGCTGTAGTGCCAGCGGCCGTAGTGCCAGCGGTTGTAGTGCCAGCGGTTGTAGTGCCAGCGGTTGTAGTGCCAGCGGTTGTAGTAGTGTCGGTAGATCTGCCTAGAAAATCGTCGCGTCGCTCGGAGATGGGTTCGTTGGAGGGCTTGTAGGAGGTAGGATCGTTGGACTCGGTGAAACCGACGCCAGAGTCTTTGTGTGCGTGACCTCGAGGGTCATCGGCCTTGTGAAGCTTGTTGTGCTCGTATCCCTTGGAGTACCCTTCGTATGTTTCGCTGGGCTCCATCTCTTCTGTGGGGAATGATCCTGGGGGGTGATGGGATGTCTCTGTGGTGGTATCCTTGGACTCGTCGGAGTGGAGGATATCCTTGATCTTTGCGCTCAGACTCATTGTGAATGTCGTTCAGGTATTTGTTCTAAGGTATGGGTATCAAAAGTGAGTTGCTAGATGTTGTTTTGTTGTTGAGTCGTGAGTGGTTGATGATGAGCTCTACCAAATGAGAACTTTCACCGCCTCATATACCACTTCACCTCTTCCCCAAGCAAGGACAGCTCGATTGCCTACGTCGTCGACATCATTATGACCGCCACGGGAACTAACAGATCGTGTGGGGTGCAGCCAAATCGGTTGATTGACGTCTGGGTTTCCCAGCTTTGGACCAAGACATCCCTGCCGATCTTACCAAGTTAGGCCAAGAGCTCTGCGCCATTCCGTCATCCACATACTCTAGCCCCCCATTTTCGGAGTTGCACTGCTGGGCATCTTCGATCATAATTGTACAACCTATGATCTTCGCTGGGGTTACGTCTTTCTCGCTATTTCCCTGGTCTGGACTCTTCAGCCGCATGCGCTACTAATGGAGATTGCATCATTTCAGCTTGAAGTGCTGGGCACGTGTTTGACTAGTATTGCCGAGCTGTCAAGCGTGTGAAAACAGGATTATGGCTATTGCGTGCTGTGTCGGTGTGAATTCCATGTGTAACGCAATTAGATAGCTTGTCATCTACTGCGTAGTTGTCGAGCTTTGACTAGGTTGAGATCTTTTATTGCGTTGGAAATGAAATGAGATAGCATTGAGACAAACTGGATGCAGCAATATCAAATTTATAGAGTAAATTCAAAGTAATAGTAACTAAACAATAAATATAGTATATATTAAATTACTAGTATATATAAACATATTAATAAATTATAATTTGTATTTCACTACTTGAAGCTCACTGGTAAATTATTTTAAATAACTAACTACCCTGCAACTTCTGGTAAGTCAGAGCTTTGAGCTTTCTAATTAGTTTAAGAGCTGCTGTATCCCCACCACAGCATGAGTCGCGTCGCGTCATCACAAAACGCGTAAAAACACTACGCGTTGCAGGCACTGACTCAATAAGCCTCTTTCGACATGTATAATATATCTAATGATCCCGTCGCCGTCGTGAACGTAGCAATCCATTCTCATCTCGCTTTAGATTAACAACTCGGTGACCAGAACTCTCTCCCATCCTCCTCGACGCTGTAGGGAGGATACCAGCCTCCTTGGATGCATCTTTACTCCCCAGATTGAACGGCGCCAAAGAACTGGACCGACCACGCCATGGAGTCCATGATTTCTGCCGGCCAGGCACTTGGCGTGGTAAAAGAAAAGTCTGACACGGACGCGTCCTGCCCATCTAGACTTGGAATGTGACCTCTAGTGGTCAAGGCTGTATGAGATGCTGAAAGTGTCGCATACGGTGGCTCAGATGTCAACGTCGCGTCTCCTGCAAGATATGTCAGTACCAGCTCGAACCAAAGACATGGCATGCACATACTCCATCTCAGCCCGCATTCTTTTAGTCCCTCCATCATGTCTCTCGCAATCCTAGCCCCCGTCGAGTTAACACTCAAAGCTTCAAACACTCTCAGACAAGTCTCCGCATCATCAGAAATACCAGCAGCATCGAAGCCATCCAACGCATCACCCGTTTGCTGACTAAAGATGCTCGAGACTACTAAAATAGATCCAGCGCATATCAAACACGAAATCATCTGCCACCAGGGAAATTCCTGCACCAAATCCTTTTCACACGAGATAGAGTGCATTAGACGTGCTGTCTCGCGTGCCTCGGCGATGCATACCTTTTCATACATGCTGACAAGGGCCCAGTTCGGCTGGCTGAGTGCAATGTCGGTCTCGTCATCAAGATTGCGCATGATTGGGTAGCATAGGTATGGTCTGTGAATGAGAGCTCGTAGATGGTGATACTTGATAGCCAACATGCTCCGCTCCAAGACATTAGTAACGATCAGTGAGTTTTCAGCCTTATTAAAGATGCATACCTGGCGTTTGAAGATGAAGGACTTATCAAAAGCGTGTCCCAAGTCGAATCGCAATGTTCTGGGCAGTGATTGCTTCCATTGTATAAGCTTGAGGTCGAGTTCCTTGGTATTGAACAGATCACTAGTCAAATTCTGGCCGGCTCTCGGGCTATACAGATCTCGCAGGACCTGGCTTACGATCTTGGAGAAGGAGATAACTTCTAGATGGTAGTCGCCAACAGAAGGCCCCTCAAACATTGTCGGAAACTCGTCGCCATCCCAATCGATGTCCGAGTCGCCAAGCCGAGAGGGCAGCGGAACATGGCAGTAGTCTTCATGGATCGCTGGGGGTCGACCCAATTGCAGAGAGATTAGGCGATCTAGGACGTATATGCAGTACCAGATTCGCCGTCGCCGCTCTACAAGTAACCGGCCTGGCCCTTTAAGTCTCTGGGGATCGTTTTGCTCTACATGCAACCCAATGCTCTGTGCCATACGGACGGTTTGGCCCAATGTTGCCCAACAGCTGCCAAGTTAACTACACATAAGTAGACTGACATCGGAATGGAACCTACCTGTCTGTTCGACAGACTGCTAACATGTAAAAGCATTGGGCCAGGAGCAGAGAGACATGGTGGATTGACCGGTCTGCCCCTGCTGGTAGAGCCAGAGAGAGTGCCTGAAGGAAGTAAACTTCGTGACACTTGTTTGCTCCAATCTGTTCTCCCGGTATGCTGGTATAGTAAGCCCCAATGGCACAAATGACATCTAGCCACAGTATCAGCAAAACGTGACACAGAGAGAGCTAGCCACTTACATATCAGTGCCAGTCTGGTATTATCCAACGAACAATCATCTGATGAATCCAAAGCCTGATCAAGCGACCTCATAAACAGCGACTGCGGAATAAACGGAAACGCCAGATGCACAGTAGAGAAGTAAACATCAGCAAACACTTTCGCCGCCTCACGACTAGGCAGCTCAACGACTCTACCAGGCATGACATTGACGCTCGGAGACGCAATGTCATCGACTTGCTCGTAGCTGTCAACTCTCTGGTCAGAGTCGGCAGAACCCGGCTGGGCCTGCAGCACCCGCTTGACCAGGTTGAAGAAGCACACGTCGCTCACCTTGCCAAGATACCTCTCGGCCTGACTGACCTGCGGTCGGAAAGAAAGAGCATCGGAGCCAGTTAAGGTTGTTGTTAGCCTTGCCGTCAGAGTAGTTGCATCGATGTTGGATAAGGCTCTGTCGGCGGCCTTCATGCAAGCTAACACTGTAGATGCATCTTTCTGATATTGCGGTGTCGGCAGCTTCGACACTACCATGTCCAATAACGACTCGTACTGTCTTATCGCTTCACGCAGATCTCCATGTCCTTGAACAGCACTGTCCAGCGAGCCGTCATCAGTAGAAGCTTCCTGGCGCCTCTTGGCCCGCCCCCCAGCTGCGTAAACACAATCATACCCGTAGCCCTTACAGCGACTACACTCGGGCCATTTCCCATCACACTAACACATCAATAACAAGCAAAAGATAAGATAAAGCGGATAAGCTTGCCTTGGATTTCATAGACCGGCATTTATGGCACGCCTTGGCGACGCGCTTCCGCTTAAAGCCGGCGCGGGACGAGGCGTCTGCCATGATATGCGAGTTTCAATTGACGATGCTCGTTTTCTGGCTTGATACAGCGGCTAGAAGCCGGATACTTGTTCTTTTTGTTCCATGTGGGGTTTTAGGCGGTATAGCCGCCCGATCCGAGTTATCCGATTATCCGTTGTTGTTGTTTCTCCGGTTGTATGGTGTGCACGGAGATTCTCAACTGAGGATATTACGAATTATTAATTTAGATGCGTCTCATTGGGTTTGACATTTGTGCTTTACTGGAATGGGAAGTTGGAGGAGCGGCCCTGCCTATTAAGCATACATCGTGACATGGGAGAGTGCGTCTGTTGGATTGAACCTTGAACGAGGATGCAAGCCTTCTACATTTCTGTTACATAAAATTTCGAATTGAATGTCATGCTTGATCCTGTACATCCGGGTTTCCGACTTATGCTTCAGTTCCGGCTGCATCTGAGGTGCTACCGCTCTTGTAAGGCTTGAGATCACCATCACCAGATGCAAGGGCTTGTTTTCTACTTGTACGTGATGGACCTCCGCAATGAACCTGCACAGCTGGACTGAGCAACTTTTTCTCTCAATTAATTCGCTGTTACAGGGATATCCTACACTCAATTGTCTCCAGTCCTCACCTAAACCATGCGCCTTGAGCTAGTTCTTGAAGCAAATGCCAATGCACACTCGTACCACCCGGGCGATCATGTACGTGGAGAGTTGCTCATCCGGGGTCACGGACTCAAGCAGGCATCAGAAATCACTGCCAAACTTCAAGGTGGGTCTTCTCAACAGCATGATAAACTCTATGTCCCTGACGCTGAAGGCGGGCGTACATAGGTAAACTAAGTTTACACTCCAACAAGCGTCAAAACGGTGGAACCTCTTCCTCTACATACACGGGGTCCCCATGCAACAAGTCAGATCATGTGGTGCACACAGTAACTAGCCCATCCGACACTCGGTGACTTGTGCTAAATGGAGAGTAGCTGTTCGAACAGTCCAAGCAGATCAAACTCGCCACGAAAAGCTCGACGTTCAATCCACCAAGTTGCAATCATGACGCCGACTACTACGCCCCATTTGACTTCACATTCCCAAGTAGCAGCTGCCAATGCCGGTGTCAACTACCGCCATCACTCGAGACATCGTCGTCCGGACACACGATCAAGGTTGAATATGCCATCACCGTGACAGTCCGACACCGTCTGCTCTGTCGAGTATCTAGACTCAAAACTCTACGCCAAGTCATATCCTTCGAGTCAGAGCCTTCGATCCCCGTCTTACCAACGTCGAATATCGGGTCCCTCTCTGCGAGCAAGCTGTTTCCAAAGCTTTACAAGGCTTTGGGTAATCAGGGCGTCTCCAGGATCAGATCACGATCTGACGAGTGCCTACCTCAATATGAGCCTACGCTGCAGCTCGAGGTGCTACTTCCGTCACCACCCATCCTGACCCCGGGGAGGCCGACGGAGATGCAGTTAATCCTGCATACTCCATCAGAGCTTGTCGCCAGCGAGAATCTCTACATCCGCAGTGTCGAAGCGCAGTTGGAGAGTTGTGTAGAAGTCAAAGTTGGACTGGTCACAAAGACTGTGACCGAGACACAGAGCGGCTGGAACTGGCAAGGACTGTTCCCTGTCAACAGAGAGCACTTTGAGGTGGATTTAGGGACCTGGGGACAATACCTGATCATGGATGCATTGCCAACGTGTAAGTCGTGCGTGCTGGACACGACGCATTCGCTTCGCATTTCGGTGGGGATATCTATAGGCGGAAGCGAGAGGACTCAGGTATGTCTAACACTCTGCAAGATTTGAACATTGCTGATGAAGCCTAGATTGTTGAGACATCGCTTGAAGCCATCATTATCGGCGCACCACCTAGCTATACTACAAACCCATCGGTATATGATTAATAGAGGCAGACGCAGATAAATCACCAGCGGCTATCTGTTAGATGAGGCGATTTCTCTGTTTTTCATAATGATGTTTTTCTTGCAAGTTGAAGAGGCATCAGGCATGCGAGCCGGTCTTTACAGGTTTGGGGGGTAGGCGCTCATGGTGACGATGTGGTGATTAATAGCATAAAAATACGTGGCGATGCATATACCCTTTTGCAATAAATCCGGTTCACATTCATGTCACAATTAGGTATTGTAAGCTGTGACCTAGACTGTTGTTTGCAGGTTTAAGCTTGTGTTAGCCTTGTAGCCGACTGGGCAGGGCGAACCACAATTTTGCCACTATCCTAGTTCAAGGTAACTCGTGCCTTACTTTTCCCAATTGTGATCACAAATGTATGGTTAGCATCCGTTCGCGATGCGGACAGTCATGTTTGCGACAGCGCATTGGATGCTCGATGAAAACAGCAGAAACACGCCAGAGACCAAGTCTTTGAGATTGCAATTAATAGACATTACATACTATGAACTGTATGGTCATTTCTAACTTTGCATTCCATTGTATTCTAAGGTCTATGGCTCATTGTACCCTTCTATATCTCCTCTCTAGATCGCCAGACAGGATGTATGGCTCCGTGCTATCAAACTCAGGTCCTAACAGACCCTGTTGGAGCATGCCATTACCCTGCATTACGCCGACCTTTTGCAGAAGACACATTGTCAAGTCGCTGTACCCGGCGTTGTAGCTGGACCATGTGAAAGGTGAGAGCGGAGTATCGGGAAACAGTGTATTTCCGTACATGTCAGCGGCTGCAGCCCCCCCAAAATCCAGGTCATTACTCCCAGTCTGGAGCGGTAGATTCACGGTACCCTGTGTGCTACAATCGACCGCATAGTAGGGAAGTTCAATATCTGAGTCTTGTGATTCCGATATCGCAGTTTCGTCGCAGGTCAACTCCTTGTCTCTTGCAAGGCTCGGCGTGGATGCAGCTTCAGATCTCTCATGTTCTTCCAGCTCGCGATACAGCTCCTCCATGCTGTCTGCATCTTCGGGAAAGACGGATTGCACTGGGAGATCGATCTCGCTGTTTGGTGGAACGCAGCCCAAGAGCTTCGCGATGTGTTGGGCGACGGGTTGGCCGTGTTCATTGAGCTGAGGCTCAGCCAACTTCCAAGGCTGTGAGTTCCTGACCATACCATATAGCTTGCAGACAGTTTCTATCAAGATGTACTGGGACTGCTCCAGTACCTCGGCGTATCTGAATCTGCCGTTAGCGATATGCCGATGAGAGCTGGGAGAGGCACATCAGTTACCCTCTAGGAGTCTGTTTGAAGGTAATGGCTCTTCTAGCGCTGGCTGTGCAAATCTTCTGGTCATCCTTGCATCTTCTGCAAGGGATGTTACCATCGCACTGTTATATCTATGAGCTCCACGTTGATTTTCGTATAATTCGGAGTTTGATGGCTTACCTTGGTCTTCTTCATTCTGCATCTCACACATGCCTTACGAACCTTCTTCTGCGACTTGTCCGTCATTGACTCTTTCATGCTAGTATTGCCATGTCTGGGTGCGGTCCTGGCGGATCTACGCTTAAATGTATGGCAATGCTGCGCCATTGGCGTGCGGGCAGAAGCAGTGTCTTCCTCTAGACTTCCGCGGGAAGAAAACCGTCGACAGCGAGCCATATCTAAAGTTGTGATTAAAAGATGTCAGTTAGGTAAAGATATATGAAACACCAACTTCTCCGCCGAGTTAACGCCAAAGGACACTGCTCAAGGGGAAACAACGGTTTATGTATAGCCCCAGTGAGTAGTATGAGGGTTCGAATGGCGACTTGCAATTATGTCATTCTTTATAATAGAATCACCCTTGCCCAGACTGGCTTTAGTTAGGTCTCCCGTGCAACTGTTAGGGGGCGGGTGGACAGGCGAGTTGAGCCTATGGTCTGCCGCCAGATCCGTTAATCACTGACTACCGTAGGCCACGCGACATGCATCATAAGTCCGACAATTTTAATTTATGCATGAACGAGCCTGGTGACTCGCTTCAATTGCCCGATCGATGCAGCTATTCGTAGCTTGACCCCTGCTTTCGCGGGGTTATGAACGTCCTACAGCGCTTCCATGACGATGACTGATGCCTCCTCACCAAAGAACGGTCCAGATACTTTTACTCGGCTAGGCCGGTATCAAGAACAACCTAGATGCTGCTACCCCATGATTTCAGTATAGTACTATCCAAAGCCGGTACAGCCGATGTAGCCGAGAGACAATATAAAAATGACCATGCACGCTTTGTAGGATAAGTCGGCTTTCGGGCTGAGAAGTGGAGACTTGATCCTGGTCAGGTAAACCTGTTGTGAAATGGTCGGTTAATCAACCAGCAGTTCAAAACGGAGCTGGGAAATGAATGGTACGCGAAGCAATTAATTAACGTTGCAGAGAATGAACAGCCTGCAGCTTGGTAGCATCAATGTCTCGTTATACCCTATAAGTCGAGCTGTGCTAGAATGGGCGGCCTTTACATCTTTCAGCTCAAGGTCCTTGACTAAAAAGAAAGATGTAGCTACCCTGGAGCTTTTGCTGGCGACAGTTCGGCGTGGATTGGGATGATGATGATGAGAGACAACCATTCCGCATAACCACAGACAGCCTCCTCAGCTAGTCGTCTCAGGAGTTCGAGTGCTACGCCCTTTTTACGACTGTGGACGAGTGGGCGTAATTTGAGTATAACTGCCGACGACGACTTGCTTGTCTCTTTCTGGAGAAAGTAGCAGTAAACGGCAGTGGTGGTGGTAATAAAGACGAACCTCAAATTTACAGGAGAGTAGGCACACTCGATCATATCTGCGACAAGTATAGTTCCATGTTACGTTATCGTGTAGCACCGGATGCGACTGTTCCCGAGGCGGGCTTCTCGCGAGAAACGTACGAGGAGAATCCAACGGGGTATACTGGGCATTCACAGCCTAAAAGAAGTACCGTGATGATGTCCTCCGATCGGAGGGTTTATCCAAATCATGTTCATGGTTGGGGCTATCCTCCCCCTCCTGCACTTGATCGTATGGGTCGTCGGAAGACAACGATATGTGGAGATTTTGGTACTGGAGGGCCTCAGGATAAGAGCATCGGGACAGCAGCTGTTGATGACCAAGTATAGACGGAGGTAGTGTATGGGAGATGCGATGAAAATGGTAGAGATGACTTACGATTATGATAGATACATAGCGTTTATTGAGGCTTTAATAAATCCTTGAGCGAACTAGAAATAATTAGATTTAATCCTTTGTTATAAATTTATCGAGAACAATGATATTTCCAAGCTCTTAGCACAAAAGGAGATCGCATAGTGCAAAAAATAGCTTGTTATCTGTCATCCCCCAAGAGACCAGGCTGCGCACAGAACGAGACAAAGCGAGTTCAGGAGCCATTCGGTTTGCTCTCTAATCAGTTGTCGAATCCTTCAAGGTACCTACGTATAATCGCCAATTAAATTCCAATATAGAGTCATCTACATTACCCACTGCAAAAGTGCAGTTCAGACCCTAGGTCATCCGTTTCTAGAGGACTCTCTCACTACCATCTAAATCACCGTGGAGATACGTTTTAACCCCGCAAGGAGCGGTCAAGGTTTCTTCCAGATGCGTCTTACTGCAGCAAATTAGTTACCCAAATGCCAATCGTTACAATGGTGGCTTATGTATGACACGTTGTTTAATAGTCCTAGAGCCACGTGAGGCAGAAGTGCAACCAACAACTTTGATCATTGGCTACACTGATTCACGTATTGAGGGGTAATGATAAGAATACGGGTACAATGGCGTGCTTTCAACACGCAGCCTGATTTTAATAAAGCGAGAGGACATTGAACTATTTTCTAGATTCTCCTTCCTTTCTTATTGCCACACTGGTCCTTGTTGAACCATGGCCCACAACGGTATTAAGCCTGTCGCCAAGCTAGGCCTCAGTCTTGCAAGCTCCCTACAAGTACACTCCGAAGCCAACAGAAGAGCCCGACAAAGTCTTCCCAAGCTGATCAATTTAATCAACTCAACAGCCTTGACATTGACAAAAGTTGACGATCTGATTCAAGAGAATGCAGATGCCTTCACAAAGCTATGCCTGGAAGACATCACGCGCCTAACAGCCACGTGCGAAAAGATCTACATCGGTATTTTGATCATGTTGGTACGACAGACAGAGAGTGTTGTTGGCGACAAGGAGATCAACGAGATCCCGCGGGAGGAAACAGGAAAGTATCTGTATTGCATCGCTCACACCAATGTCTGGCGCTATGAGTCTTGGGAGCTGCTCGAGCTTCAACTCAGGTATTTTCGGCACCGGTTGACCCAAAACAAGTTTGAACTCATGCTGCGCTATCTTTTAGGCAGTATCGCGCAGTACCAGATGCGGTAAGCTCGGATCATCCTCCTATGATATCTTTGCTAACTTGATGATGCTACTAGGGCGCACACTCGAGTCCCAGGAAGCTTTGAGACAGAGCATACAATCCGACAGCTTGCAGAACAAGTGGCCAGTCAACGAGCAAGTCACTACAAATATTGGTCCAAGAAGGTGGCCAAATGGACCATCATTACTCCACCACTACCTTGTAGCAACGTTTCCTTGGCAGATGTTAACAGCACTTGCACTGTTTCAAGGTAAAGCACCTTTTAAAAGTGTTTCCGTTATTTTAGGCGACAAAGATATTTGAGTTGGACTGACGCTAAGGTATTTTGCAGTACACCTACCATTGCGCTTGACACAAAGGTTGAAGAGATCAAACCTGTTGAAACCATGCCAATCACTCAAACTCCGGCGTTAGAACTGCCCAAGGACACTAAGGTATCGGCTGATACCACCGCGGAGACCACCAGCAAACCAACGCAAATCGATCAAGAGCCGATCAAAGAACACGGCTCAAGTCTGATCACTGCTACCAGAAACTGGATCAAACGAATTCTCATGCCAGGATCGCACGATGAATGGAAGGATCAAGACCTTGAGGTTTGGCAAATCGATCTTGGCGCCCATTTCAATAGCGTCCCAAGTAAGACGTTCAAACGGCTTGAACTAGACGACAAACATGTGAGGTCCGCGCTCTCACAGGTGACCTCCAAGTCCAGGTGGAGAAAGCGTCCAGAGCTCCTCGAGCAATATGACTCACTCGATCAACGTGTCCGCCAACGAATCGATGAGGGTATCGATGCTGCCAAACAATCAAGCCCTAGGGAACGAACTTGGATTGCCATGTCAATCGCCAGTCCTTCATTCAAACACCTTAACGGTAGAAGGTCCGAGGCTGCTGTTCAGGCTGATGCTTCCATCTCTCTTTTCTTCCGACTCGGTGATGAGGTAGAGCCCATACACGTTTTTGAACCACACTCGGGTAGAAAGCTCACCTTCCCGTATGAAGCATACAAGAATCTTGATGTGAGTTAAGGATATAATTAAGCTTTTAGCACCTGCTGATTTATTTTAACCGCAGTTGTTGCATAAAAGACTCTCTAGCCTCAACTGGGGACTCGCCACGGCATCAAGCATGAAAGAAGGAAAGTATGTTTTCTGTACCGATGATGGAACCGTCATTTTACATGAAGCGTGGGAATCACTACGCCGTCCTGGCATGACTTTGAATATTCAACTTGTTGGTATTGGCATACCACCAGGCTGGCCAGGATTCGTTTCCAATCCTCAGGGTCGTATTCCACCTAAAATCATTCGTCCTATGAATACTGGTCCTAGTGGTAACCTTCCTTCTGCAAACACTACTACTTCTGACAGTTCGTCGGCATATACTTGTGCTTCGCCGACTATGAAACAAATTCACGGCGAGATGGAGAAGCTGCTTCGACTCTCCGACTCATGGTCTCCTGACCCGGACACAATCGGCACAGGCCTGGGCAGACTTCTTGGCTTGTGGACTAATGCTCTTGATCCGCATGTCAACGTTACAGAAGATTCAGAATCAGAGTGGACTTGTTCGACGGGAGACTCTGACTATAGTAGCGGCAGTATGTCCAGCTAAGGATGACTACGCATTGCTGATGAAGGAATGTGAAGCACTGGTTTAAATTGAAAAGCAATGGGATTGTATAATCTCGCTTCAGATAATTCTCCTAGCATCTATACTAAATTGGAAAATCACTATTTATTTATATTAACTTCCCCTATTGTCGTCATAACCACGTAGGAAACTGGCGCAACCTAGGGGAACGGTCTGTTAATTAATCGGCAGTTCGGAACAGTGCTAACAGACGGCAGGGGAAGCAATTGATTGATATTGGAGAGGATGATCAGCCTGCAGCTTCAAGGTCCCAATGTCTTGTCCTATCTCTAGGCCGGTATTCGCCATCACCGTTGGGCGTTGACTAGAGTGTAGTCGCAAGCATCGAACTTAATATTTTGAGTACGGCGTTGCCCATTGCGCAAATAAAATCAGTCTGGATATATCCTTTGTTGGATTTCCAGTTTGCTATTAGATTTCTACGTGCTCATTTACCTTACAATTTGACGTCATGCCGTTTAGACCCCCCAGCTCAAACGCCACTGATTAGTTCGCCTATTTTAAGAAACTCCAGCCAGAACGGTCAACGGTATCACCTTGCTAAGCCCGTGACACCTTCAACTAAGCCGAAAGGGAAATTCGAAACAAACGGTCGGATATACAGAAAATTGATTGAACAGCCTGTCACTCTTTGGCTGTGGTATAGCTCGTAATCTTGCGATATATGTGTCAGCTTACGCGATTTAATCCAATGAATTTGCGGCTGTGCTACTGATCGCCGTCTTGTGGAACGACCTGAGCTGGCTACGCGCGGCCAGAGTTCTTTTTATAGTAACATGGTAATACGAGATAATATCTCCGCTATCACGCAACAAAAAAAAAACATTTCATCTTTCTGCAAACCTTTTTCTGCCATCTCAACAGGCTCTTAAACTTAAAACTTTAATCATTTCCTCTTTCGTTCTGTCATTTATTCTTGCAATTTCAGCATGCGCTTCCTTTCCCTAACCCCATTCTTTGCCCTGCCCGCTTTACTGGTCGCGGGCCATCAGCAAAATGACGTACCGCCCGATCCGTCGTACTACGATGCACCGACCGCTATAAACCGTGGCCACGAAGCTCCTCTCAATGCGCAGAAGGTGCAGCAAGATCCATGGGAGAAGGGGCCGTTAGTGCAGCGATGGCGACAATGGGTTCGGCGACAAGATACGGATTCGTCGGAAACGACGGAAACAAAATCGGAGACTCAAAAAACCGAAGAGACTATAACAGACGAATCGACCACGACGGAAGAGAAGACTACTACAACGGAGGACAAACCCACGACGACTGACGAGCCCACGTCGACGACCGAAGAGTCTACAACGCAAGAAACAACTACCCAAGAATCCTCATCAACCGTTGAATCAACCTCCACCGAATCATCGACCGACTCAACCTCTACATCAAGCAGCAGCATCACGGCCACCGAGCCCGGCGCATCATGCTATAGCACAACAGTCTCAACCAGCGTAGTATGCTCCATAACAACCGACGGCCGCACCGAAAGCGCATCATGCATCACCAACCGCATGACATCCAGCACCTGCGCCCCCGGCCTCTTCTGCGAGATCCACCCCGACTCTGGCGCGACAGTCTGCATGGAACAGCATAATGACATTGGAACTGAAGGTATTATCGTAGCGACTTTCTTTGGGGCGCTTATTGCGGGATGCATGGCGGTTTTGGTGGGCATGTGTCTGAGGGATAAAAGGCGGGAGAAGAAGTGGCAGAGTATTCAGCGGGTGAGGACGTTGAAGCAGGCGAAGAGGGAGGAGAGGACGAATTTGATGGCTGGTGCGACGCCTTAGACTGTTATGTTAGGCTCGGAGTCTTTCTATTATTACCCTCATACCTCGAGTTCACGGAGTTACTCGTTAATGCAATAGGAATAATAACGTTTTCAGGTGTTTGCTTTGATCACATGTTATATATCGAGTAATTTACCTGTTAAGAAATGCGTCCATATCTGTGAGCCTATTTCGAACCATGAAGAAATCCGCGTTCCGATATCTGTACTCTTGAACTGATGTGCCTACTCTTAGGCCTGCTCCTCTGGCTTCTGCCCAGTAACAACAAACCTACATAACCAGTCAGTTCTATCAACACATAGCATCGACTGCACTTACACCTCCCAATAAGCATGGACCTTCAAATTTCTCATCTCAGCCCTAACCTCCGCAATAAACACTAATATCTCCTCTTGACTCATCCCAAGTCCCTGCCTCAACAAAAAGCTACTAATAGTCTCAAGATTCCTCTCGATATTAGCAAGGGTCCAGAGCCCAATCTCCTTGAACTTTGGATCCTTTGGCCAAGTGTTGGTAGGCCATTTAAACGCCTTGCGCGTGACGTTGACGAAGCCGGCTCCTTTAAGACGCTTTTCGTGGTTCACGCCTTCGTCAAAGGGACGACCGAGAGCTAAGGCGCCTTTGGCGGTTAGTTCGTCCCATCGGTGTAAGGGTGAGTCAGGCTTGAGGGTTCCGTCTTCGGATTTGGCGGGGAATACTGGGTCGATGACTTCGACCCAGCCTCCGGGTTCCAAGTTCCTGGATGCTGTTAGTGAGGGGAGCGGAGACCTTGGGTGTGGAGTGGTGTACTCGTAGCATTGGCGGATCAGCTTGTCCCAGTCTGCTATGCTGCCGACCATGAGACGGACGAAGATATAGTCGAAGGGCTTAGTCCACGTCCATTCCTTCTCGGCATCGTCGATCTCAAAGGTGCAGTTGGGAGGGACGCTGGGATGCCATCAGAGGAATACTTGGACTCTTAAGGTCAGATACTTACAAGTCTGGCTGTATAGGAGCAATATCGATACCAAAGACCTATTGCGATCAGGAGTCTACCCAAGACAATTACATAGCTAATCTTACCTCAGCGTGGGGATGTTCATCGGCTTCAACCGATATCGCACTTAGCCTCTTGTTCAACACGAGGAACGCTTCAACATACCAAACTCGACCGCCCAAATTCCCGTGCCAGTTCCGACATCAAGGACTCGCTTTGCTGTGTCAGCGTTGGGAGAGAAGTACCTCTTGCCGCCAAAAGTTAAAAGGAGCTGGTGGTTCTGGAGATCTGTTGCGTTATTGTCAGCTTCAAACTTGTAGGAAGAGGCTGGAAATGTTTACCTAGGCGTTCTGATTCATTCTGGGAGTATGTTAGCAAAGACATAGTAGCGAAAAGGATGGGAGGTTTTACTTGATCACTAGGAAGCCAGTATTCTATAATTATAAATTAATTAGAGACAAGATACACGATCAGATTATCACTTACTCTCATCTTTATGATATCCGCGACCATTGATCATATGGTATTCGTAAATACTGGAGCGCAAAGACGCGGTCGATAACTCATCATCGGTCTTAATACAGTCATTGAGTTACCATTGCTACCAAGATGGGGCCTGAGAACTTACAACTCCAAGTGCTGAGTCGTCATCACCCGCTTCCTAATGGTCGAGGTCAATGCTAGCCTGGCCGATCGTTCCTCTCCGTCCTCCCACTTACGAGAAGAGCCTCTTCAGGGCTATCAGCATCTCGAGGAGGTGATTGCTCTGCAGCTGGCGAGGAACTCTTGGATTTGTCATTCGCCATCTTGTGCACCTCAATTTCCTGCTGGTGATAGTCGTGCAGATAGAGAGGTCAAATGGCATGTTGAGGGTACGGGCGGGGTCGTCGGCTTTTGAGACATGTTGACTGTTGGTTTGATCCTGGCACTTTATCCGCTCGTGGTCTGATTTGCGAATAAACCCTGAAGAAACGAGGTATTTCTATGCCAAGTGCTGCGCCGAAAGCCAGCATATGTCACTGTATCATTTTCACGTCATGCATTTTCAAAGAGCAATCTCACAGTTCAAGGTTCATCTCCAAACCGTTGCGATTGCGATTGGAGCCAGTCCTTAAAGACGACTCATACGGCCAATAAACCTCCAAACGCGTTTGATGTCTTTTGATTACATATGTCAAGTACGCCGCGATGGTCTACCCAAAGGTGACAGCTCGTTCTGCGGATGGACGTGAATGGCTGGACCACGCAGAGTGGTGGATCTCTGATCCTTTCTGCAAGGTTACATCCCCCAGTTGGACACTTTGGACTCCGTGGGGATGGGAATCCTGCATCCGCGAGACAGGGGAGGACCAACAGCTTGAGCCTTAAGAACAGAAGCAGGCGGGGTCAAAACACGATACAGTGATCTGATACTGGCGAGTCATGATGCTATCATTTACCCAATCGCTATTGAAGGAACTGACCCTTGGTCTTGTAAGGATTGTCATTTAATGAATTGCTGCGGTCTTATAATTGTTCTGAATGTATTGTTGACAGGACCTAGTTTATCTATATATACTTAAGGTGTACTATGTATGCCAGCGATAGTTAAATGACTGTCCTACAATACTTCTGCCAATCGTCCCTGCCATCAACTCCATTTCCATATCTCCTTTAATGCCTCTGCTCTCTGACTAAATGTGCCAATGGTTGCAATCTAGAACTCAATAGCCCGCTTAAAAGGCTGACCGTTATAATCCTTCTGATCATCAAAGTTCTCAGCATTGACAGCAATGATCTTGACACCATTCTCATCAAGATAAGGATACTCATTATCCTTCCAAAAATTGGCAATAGCATTGCCCTTGATCATGATCACATAAGCCGTTCCACTAGACTCCCTAGCAAGAGCTTCTCCCATTCGGGGAAACAGCTTATCCTGCTCAGGACCCTCGCCGCATTCTTCAATCCAGTCGAGGTACTTGTTGTTGTCAAAGACTTTGCCCCAGTAGTTACCGTCTGTGACTTTTTGCTCGGCAAAGGCTTTGGCTTGTTCTTGCTTTGCGCCGGCGGTGTAGAAGATTGTGTTTTCGCCGACGCTGGCGTTGTCGCGGATCCATTGGCGGATGGTATCGACTGAAGGGCAGTCTCGGCGGTGGAGGGTGTTTGCTGGGGCTGCGAGGACGGTGGCTGGAGCGATGAAGGCGAGGGTGAGGGAGAGGATGTTTGAGAGTCTCATCTTGAATGGCTTGGGAGTTGGGGCTGGATGAAATTGAGTGTTGTGATATGGAAGGGAATGAAGCGAAAGACTGTGATCTTGCTTGTATGCTGCCTTGATGTGATAGAGGTTGGAATGGAGCGACGTGGAATGGTTTTTATACTATTGTCAAGCAACGCACCTGGGAGACTTGGCAGACAAGACGAAGCCCTGTTTGACCTGTTTTCGAGCGTCCACACATCCCACCTAGGCATCATACAGAACTCCTTCGCATCCTTTCAAGCCTCCAGTTTATCAGTGGACTCCATATCAGTCTGACCGCAGCGTACTCAAAAGTTCCTCTCCCAAGATCGAGATCGTTGACGATGAACTTGTTTGTTGTCTGAGACAGATACCATCACCATCAACATCACGCTCGCGATGAGCATAGATCAACATAACCGTCAGCAAAGTGGAATCGCAAGAAGTCAGCCCCGGGATGCCAAGCCGGTGGAATAATCCCCGATGCAAGGAGCAAGCCAAACGGAAGACTAATTTAGCACCCGAAGGATCGATGTCAGCTCAGTTATGCAGATCTCCCAACTGCCGCCCGCACCAGATAGCGGGGTACGCAAAACCACAGCCTCGATGCCTCGCCGTGAATGACGCATTTACTAGGCAATCGATTACTGCCGATCAGAAATCTCACGTAAGAAGTGTACAGCCTCATGTGATGCAGGACGGGATGTTGCCGCAGGCTATGACAAACGAAAAACAACGTCGATCATAAAAAGTTCTGAAGGATCAGAACGTACTCAGACCTTCCAACTCAATACACCTCATCACCAAGAATTCATCACTTTACATCGCGAATATGACAGACACGCTCAAAGATCAGCTAATCGCTTTGGCCTCAACTGGAGATGCCAACCAAATGAGAACCCTCCTCTCAACCACCGAACAGCCCCCATCACAAGAAACCATCCAAGAGGTGCTCACAACAGCCATAAAGAATTGCCAATTCGATGCTGTCCGCTTCCTCTTGGCAAAGTACCGCTCAGTCCCTGTCAACGAGGAAATCGTCCGAGCAGCTGTCAACACGGGCTCAATCCCGCTTATGCAGGCTTTGCTCACCAAGGATCCATCTGTGATCAACATGCAGTTCGACATGCGGGGAACACCTCTCATCGTTGCATGTATGGGTCGACAGCACGTTGACTTTTTGCGCTTTCTTCTTGAGGCTGGGGCTGATCCCAACCAAGAGCCTGATGCAGCTGCGTATCCGCTTGCGTTGGTTGCAGGGCTGTACAAGGACACTGCAGCGATCGACCTACTGTTGAAGTATGGCGCTAAGGTTGACAATTCAGGTGCACTTGCTGCTGCGGCGAGGAGAGGTAATGAGCCTATGATGCGGTATCTACTGGAGAAGGGGGCTCGGCCTGACAGTGATGCTCCTTCTGTTGGAACTGGTGCATCTCCTCTTCATGTGGCAGTCAAGGCTGGGCATGTTGGCGTAGCTAGAATCTTGATGCAACATGGAGCTGATCCTAGGGCTGCTGAAAGTAGTGGTACTTCAGCTATTGAGCTTGCGAATCAACTGCAGCAGCAGGGCAAGGCTACGTCAGAGATGGTAGAGGTTCTAGAGCGAAAGTAGAATGTTAAACCGTCGATAGAGTAGTCAAAAATACATTTACACATTCATTAATGGGCATATCCTTCAATCGCTATAATTAGCTTCCTAATTGCCTCATTCAGCCCATACGCTGGAGAAATGACAAACGTCATACTGATGTTTGCGGGGCTTGATCACCTTCAGCTGTAAGCGCCAAGCAAATATCTGGTCCATTCACGCTCATACTCTAACATGCAGATCTCAAACGAGTCATTTCTTAATATACTCATGACTCAGTAACCCCAAGGAATCGAGATGGAAGTCTGCAAAGAAACGTATCATAATCTCACTCCCGACAAAAGTCCTTCCTGCGTTGCTAAATACCCAAATCTGAAGGAGGCTATATGCTCACCAGTGGAGACAAGGCACCAGCGTCCCATTGGGCCATCTACCCATAAGGCGTACAGAGTGCCCGATGTGTATACGATCGTCGTCTTAAACGCTGAAGGATCACGCCAGAGTATTTGTTACGCTTACTGTAGCGGGCCGATCCATCTCCAATATCACTAAACTCTAACCCCACGCGGCTCAGGGCCGATGAACTTTTGAACTACGCTAGACCCCACGCGGTGATCAGACGTCTAAACGTCACAACTGATCCTTCTTGTAAGCCTTTGTAAGACATGTGAGTGGGTAGTTGGGGGCTAGAAGTCTGCTTGAGCCTCGGGCGTCGTGTTCTTGAGGATCAAGGCTGACAATGGCTTGATTTCTGCAGTGGATGGATTCAATGGGACTCATCGTGGCGTCTCTTACGGAAGGCGGCTTGCGATGTCTCTGTGATCAGGCGTTTGCGTGTTGATCAATTGCATCATCTGACAAATGTAAGGAGGGAAACAATGAGGTCGATGGAAGTAGTTGGGCACTATATAGAGATCAGGTCGTCTTCAACTATTAAAGATATACAGACATCATAAACAAAGCATCTTACCCACATACCTTCAGAGATAGAAGTTTCACAACTTATACACCATACACCATATACTACAGATTGCACACCAAAGCAAACAGGACAGCCAAAACTCATCAACTTTAGCACTATCAAGTCTCACCAAAAATTCAATATGAAGTTCACAATTATCCTCTCCATCACCTCCCTCCTCGGCCTCGGCCAATCCGCCGCGATCCACATGAGCCGCAACCCTTCCACCTCTCTCTCAACCCGCCAAGACCCAGCCTGGTCTTTCAGCGTCTATCAAAGCAGCGAAAGATGTACCGGTGCCCGCGACACATACAGCGGCGACGGAACCCAAGAGTGTACTCAGGGAATCCGCAATGGTTCCTTTGGCTCTTACACGACTGGGGAGATCAGTGATAAGTGCTCGGTGTACATCTACAATAATGATAACTGTGATGATGGGGGTATTATTGATATCTTGACGAGTGCGGATCCGGAGGGTTGTTTGCAGCCTCAGCTTGAGGTCACTGGCGTGGCGAGCTTCAGAGCGCAGTGCGGTTGAAGGGGGATTTAAGATATGGTATTAATCCGGTCTTGTGATAGGCTTTATAGATGGCAATAGTAAATAGCTAAATGGAGCTAATGTTTCTATACTTGAAGATAAGATACTCTTAAGTTGAGATAGTGTTAAGATAAGGTGTACTTAAGATGAAATGCTCTTAAGATAAGATGCTTTTAAGATAAGATACTATACTGCCCTTGTATCTAGCATCTTAAGTAATTATGAACCCTTTATCACTAAATAACATCCTCACTATTAAATTGATCTATTATCTAAGCACCACATCATCAAGTTCACTGCTGCCATTTTCGCCATCTTCTCTGCCATTGCTATGGTCAGTACCATCCTGCCCAGTTTGGGTAAGGCCATTTCTAATGTTATCCGCGATGTACTCCTCTATTAAGATTAGAGTTTTGCAATTAACAGCAGTGGTTTCTGAAATTACCAACAGTGCTTCCTATAAAAGTGCTACCTGTTCTGCTGCAGCTGCTAAGTTACAAACGATATTCAACGCTATAGTAAATGGCTTTCACGTCTGCACTAGTTAAAGAAAGAGCTTTAAATGCTACCCGCATGGCTCATCAATATGAGCTTCAGCGTAGACAAATAGAGAAATCAATTCATCTACCAAACAAAGCATCAAGTCACCAAGCATCGTACCATAGACCGAGGCAATTAAAATATTCACATGCCATTCTGATTGGCTGCAAGATCAAAACAAATCTTCAGGTGCCGAAGGCCGAATCCACGAGACCTGGGGACCCCAGATTCTCCAGAACGTTCCGATGCGCTCCAATCAGACCGAACCTCGCTAGTCAATGTAAGGGGAGCGCCCCGGACCTAGAGCTTAGCGCGTGGAGCTTCCACCGGCACATGACGCGGGGAAAGACTCTTGCGACAGTTGTCAATTGGTGCGCTACCTTATGAGCCAGGAACATGACGATTTAGGTGAGTCGGACGAGTTTCTGAGAGGTTAATTGGCGCGTCAAGATAAAGGTTCAAAACTAGTTGGGCATTACGAGTCTTGTTTAGGTTGGACTGAACGGTGACATTCTGCGACCCAGGAATAGCTTAGAGTTTAGAGAACTTTTGGGAAATGTAACATCAAATCGGGCAGGGGTATGCTGTCATGATGCCAAGATATTTAAACAGACATTCGTCCGCCCTTCTTGATCATCAGCAGATCACTTCATCCATACATTTCACACCATTCTCTTCATCATGCTTGGCATCAAGGCTTCCCTGTTGTTATCATGCTTGGCTCTCCTCAACCCTGCATCATGCAGAGCCATTGAGGAGCGGGCCGTCGCGGATCATGCCGTTACGTTCCAGACCATTTACAAGCCTCCCTCCAACTACAACACTCCCAAGACTCTTTACGGTCGCAACGTCCAGCTTGCTGATGGAACTATTCTTGCCACCTGGTGAGTCAATCCGGAAGATCCGGGAAGGCATTAGCTAACACTGTGCAGGGAGAACTACAGCCCAGAGCCACCTCTGGTATACTTCCCCATTTACCAGAGCAAGGACAAGGGCTCAACTTGGGCGCCTCTGTCCAATGTGACAGACACCAAGAACGGCTGGGGTCTTCGCTACCAGCCCTTCCTATACGTCTTGCCCCAGGCTATCGGCAACCTCGCCAAGGGAACTATCCTCCTTGCTGGAAATAGCATCCCCACCGATCTCAGCAAGACCAAGATCGATCTCTACGCTTCTACCGACAGCGGAAAGACCTGGAAGTACATCTCCAACATTGCTACTGGAGGAAAAGCCGTTCCCAACAACGGTGAAACTCCTGTCTGGGAGCCCTTCCTGATGGTGTACAACAACAAGCTCGTGTGCTACTACTCTGATCAGCGCGATCCCTCGTATGGTCAGAAGTTGGTTCATCAGACTTCCAGCGATGGTGTTACCTGGGATGCTGTCGTCAACGACGTTCGGGGAACTGCCTACTCTCAACGCCCTGGCATGACAACCGTTGCTAAGCTTCCTAACGGAAAGTGGATGATGACCTTCGAGTACGGTGGAGGAGCTTCGCCCAACAACGCCGCGTTCCCTGTTTACTACCGTATCTCCGACTCTCCTCTCACCTTCGACAGTGCGTCCAACCAGATCCTCACAGCTGGTAGCCGTGCGCCTAGCTCTTCGCCTTATCTGACCTGGTCACCTTCTGGAGGATCCAGTGGATCTCTGATTGTTACTGCTAACAGCGATAACGGCATCTACATCAACACTAACCTTG
>NC_030993.1:3720346-3805846 GCF_000149955.1 Fusarium oxysporum f. sp. lycopersici 4287 | reverse complement strand
ATCATATACTTAACCCGCTATGTCTAGGAAATATTTAAGTCGCTATAGGCTAGTTATACCTTTATCCTCTTACTTGCCTTTATTAATATTATTATTATCTTAATATTTATTTCTATTTCTATTTCTATTTCTATTTCTATTTCTATTTCTATTTCTATTTCTATTTCTATTTCTATTTCTATTTCTATTTCTATTTCTATTTCTATTTCTATTTCTATTTCTATTTCTATTTCTATTTCTATTTCTATTTCTATTTCTATTTCTATTTCTATTTCTATTTCTATTTCTATTTCTATTTCTATTTCTATTTCTATTTCTATTTCTATTTCTATTTCTATTTCTATTTCTATTTTTATTTTTATCCTTCGCTTATTTCTTTTTACTATTAAAGAATCTATTATTATAACTACTTATAACCCTATTGCTCTTATCTCTTTGAGTATATAATTTAATCAGCTCTATTACTTATTTATAAAGTAAATAGCCTAGTATTTAAATACTTTTTTTTATCTAATATAATATGCCTTTTAGTAAAAGCTTAAGTAATAATAATTAATAGGCTTATATTAACTTATTAATTCTTTCCTACTTTTATATTTAAATAACATATTACTTAGGGTTATTAATATAATATTACTAAGTTATTATAATATCTTAGTTAATATATTATTAAGCTATTAGTAATAATAATTTACTTTATAATTAAAGCTCTATTCAAGCTAGCTAAGTAATAATTACTTATAAGCTACTTTTTTATTTTTTTACTTCCTAGCTAACCTGCTTATTATTATATAATTATTTATTATAAAAAGTATTTCTTTTAATATTTTAACTATTTTACTTTACTTAAAAACGCTTAGTTATATAATATAAAATCTATTTTTAATTAAAACTATTTAAAATAAGTTAATAAAAAATCTAAAAAGATTTATATAACTTATTCTATAAGCTATATATTATTTAATAGAATTTTAATTATTTTAGGCTTAAGTTAAGATTTTTATAAGCTTTTAAAAAACTAAGTATAAGGTAAAAAGTAAGCTATTATATTTACTTATTTATTATATTTACTTATTATATAAGTTATACTTAAATTTATTATTATTTTATTACATTATACCTTACCTCTTATTAATTTAAATAATATTATTTTATATAATAATAAGATATTAATATATATTATAATTATATTTATTTAATATAATAAGCTATTTAAGTACTGGGCTATTATCTTTAGATATTATAATAAGCTTTAAGTTAGTTAATTTTAATATTTAAAGTAATCTTTAATATTCTTAAATACTAAACCCTTTAGCTAATAGATAAATTAAAAATATAACTTAATACTAATACTAGGCTAAATAGCTACTTAATATAACTAGTAGATAAGTATCTAATAGTTTAGGTTAAGTTATATAATATCTTTTATTACTACTTAATATTATCTCTTTTATATTAGTAATAAAAAGTAAAAAGAAAAGCAGTCTTATTTTTTTTCTATAAATTAAAGTCCTCTTTCCTCTATATTACTTTAACCCTAAGTTAGCACTAGCTAACCCTAAGTATAGAGTTAGGGCTAATCTAAACTAATTAGCGACTTAGCTTTAACTAAAGCGATTTAAACCAAATTTCCATACCCTGCAACCCTATTTTGGTATGCGATTTGACTTAAATCACCTCTTAATAGTTCTTAGGGTTAGAAATCGGGAAGGCTGCACCTTGACTGGCTAAACCGCGTCGCTGCTGTTGAGTGGACAAGCGTTCCGCCACTGAAAATTTTAAACTAGGAACGAACTAATCATGACATCGTTCAGCTGTAGGTCATATCACAAATCTCGCCCACAATGGCTCCAAGTTGCCCAGCGCCGAAACTCCGGCCCATCACGTGAGCGGGTTCGGAATGAAATAGCCACAAGGCAAAGCCCGAAAGCCAACTAAACTGCTCCTAGCTGTAGCTACACTCGCCATCTTGCTGCAGAGACTGATGTTCGGGAAACACCGAAGCTCGATAATTCCGACCATGCAGAGCGTGTGTATTAGTAACGCTCTCGGGTTAAGGTATAGAGGGCTTCATAAAATACCCTCGATTGTTCTAACCATCTCAACGTCCTCTCAGTACTGTAGTTTGTGACAGTTTTTACAAAACTGCTGTCATTCGCCGTCAAACTTCCATCATCGAGACTTGGATCACCTATTCATTATGGCTAACTTCGATTGGCATGCTGAGAGAACTGATCTCTCTGGTATCGCACTTTTGGATCGTGCCCCGGAGAGCGAGGGTATCGATCTCAAACAAGTCCGCCTCTATCGCCAAGGTCGACTTCGAGAGCAGATGGTCAAGTACGGCGTTGATGCTGTCATCCTATCTGATCCTGTCAACATCCGCTATGCAACTGGTACCCGAAACATGCAAGTAGGTAGCTATCTCTCAAGCTTAGCTGTGACCATATACTAATTCACTTTGCAACAACAGATCTTTAGCATGCGCAATGCCCCATCTCGTTACCTCCTTCTCACGGCCAAACGATCGATACTTTTCGAGTTTACAGGGTGCTCTCATCTCGCTGACGGATACGAAACAGTCGACGAAGTACGCGCTGCGAAAACGGCTAGCTTCGTCGCCGCCGGTCCCAAGATCGAAGAACGAGAAAAGGCTTGGGCGTTGGACATGGCCGAGCTTATCAGCCAAATCATCGACAAGCCCACGGCTGAGATTGCAGTGGGTTTGGAGCGTCTCAATGCTAATACTGCTATACAACTTCGCGACTCTGGTTTTAAGATCGTAGATGCGCAAAGGCCTGTCGAAATGGCACGCGCTATCAAGTCTCCAGAGGAGGTCAAGTGTGTAGTTGCATCTTTGCGCGCCACCGAGGTTGCTGTGGGAAAGTTGCGCGAGGCAATTCGTCCAGAGCAAATTGCTGGACCTGCAGATCAAGCCATAGCGAATATCCTCCCCGACGTCAGAGACATGTCCGCATTTCGTCACATCGTCGAACTTCGCCAAATCAACGCCGGAATCTACTCAGCCCTCCACTCAGCAGGCGGCATAAACCTCGAAGATACAACCTAACGACCTTGTTGCTCTTGACACTGACGTGGTTGGCTGCCATGGGTATTATTCTGATTTCTCACGGACGTTTCATGCTGGGCCCGACCCTCCCAGCGAGAAACAAAAGGAGCTTTATAGAGTGGCACATGAGCAGGTAGGTTATCCTTCTCCCCAACACGGAGAGGCCTCTGACGCCGTGTATAGGTTACGCATAATATGAGAATCCTCAAACCAGGCATGACATTTCGCGAATACTCTGATCAATCTTGGGACATCCCAGCTAAATACTACGAGAATCGCTATTATCTCTCCGCCCACGGATGTGGGCTGACAGGTGAATACCCCTATCTCTATCACCACGGTGACTTCCCCGATGCAGGCTATGATGGTGTTATCGAGCCGGGTATGGTTATTTGCGTAGAAAGTTATATCGGCGAGGAGGAGGGAACCGAGGGTGTCAAGCTTGAGCAACAGGTATTAATTACCGAAACAGGCATCGAACTTCTTTCAGAGTTCCCTTTTGAGTCTTCTTTACTAGATTAGATCAGATGGTTTCAACTGTTGTCAAGATGTATACATGAAGCTGAAAGGAATTGACATTCTCTCTATTTCAGCACATTTGGCAGCCTTTAATTGGAGCATTGAACAGTTTTAATAAGCAACAACGGCTGCTTCACGGAAGACTACACCGGATTGTCAACTATCAAAATCGACAACCGTCGTCTTGCCTAAGAAATGTACGTCTCTTAACAGCAAGAAGCCCATCTAGTTGTCTCTCTATAACTTAAGAAATCAGCGATATCGCATAAACCTTGAGTGTCAATAGCCTCCAGCCGTTGGGATAGGAGCCCAGCCCCGTGCGGTTCAATCAACTCCTGGCCCCTAATCAAGCTTTCTGTCATCGAAAAGAAGCCAATGTTGAGGCTGTCACGAATAGTCTCGACAAGCCATCGCCAAGCCTCTACATCATCGATAAGACCGACAGAGTCGAAATTGATCTCCCGAAGCGTTTTTCTGTGTCGAAGGAGCAGGAAGGTCAGTTCCATGCTTGTACAGTCGGTCCAGCCAACTGTCAACGCCCGCAGTTTTGGAATGCGCATCAGGGTGCAGAGTTGCGCGAACCGTCCTCTCGTGTCACGTCCCTCAAACTCCAAAGCCAGCTCAGATAGATCAGGTAGTAACCCGATGAAGTGAAGGAAACTCGGTACCCATGCCGAGGAATCTGTCGCAAGCTTTGGGTTGTTGGGGTTTAGGACAAGATGTAGCCGACGAAGACTAATAAGCCGAGACTTGGCAATAATAGCGACAGATGGTCCAATGAGTAGATCAGGAGTAATGCAGCTTTTCATCTCCGCTGAGCTGCGGATTCTTATATCAAGTTTCTCAATCTGAAGCTGGCTTATCGCGACAGCAGTAAGAACAGCTTGAATGATGCGGTAAGCAAACTTTGCCTCATTTGCCAAGATCTGGGCAGTCTCGGGTCCCCGCTTCGTGCTGATATGTTGATCAGCTCCTTGTATCCGATATGCACTCCTGATTCCGATCCTCTTGCAGTTTGTCAGGTTCAATAATGCTCGTGACAAGCATTCTGTGCCGCACTCCGTCCTGACTAAGACCTCTGAGTCACTGTTGTCTAGTGTTTTCTTGACTGCGTGCGCGTTCGCCATATACTGGTTAAAGAGTGACGCATGGTCAATAACGATCTCTAGCGTTTGAATGTATTGGCCAAGGCGAGGATGTTTGGATATTTTCTCGAGCTTCTGAAGGCTTTCATGATCTGATGTGATTCTGCGCGCGGTGAAAAAGCGCCTGGCAAATATTGTGATGGTTTTGGCATGGACTACACTGCATGTTTGTCGGAGATGGAGGATGTCTTGGGGGTCAAGCTGTGCAAAGATCAGGGCGGATACACTAACGGGCAGGTAAAGAAGATTTGCAGCGTGGGACATTAGTTTTGATCTGCAATAAACCTACAATTTGAATTGATACAAATTCGTTATTCTAGGCTGGAGCACGCCGTCTAAATACTGTGCCGCGGTGTCTAGTGATGTTGCACGACACAAGGCGCAGCACAGCAAAGCGAATGTGTCTGGTACGTATTTCTCACTCGCGGCGAGACTCCTTTACTGTCAGACACTTGAAAGGTGCCGGTCATCTGATCGGCCGGATCCCACCCTTCATCCTACGTTGTTCCGGTAGTTGTCGGAAATTGAACCTTGTCTGGAACTTGGGCGTGGAGTAAATTAACCCTAGCGTATGAGACAAAATTTGTTCTAGTCCTGTCTAAACAAGCTAACTTGGTGTGTTGTGGCAGAAAGACTTGAGTCAATTCAGGCCAAGCTTGAGTTTTGTCAAGATTTACATGTCTTCAGGTGCGTGTGTTAACAAAAACTTGTTTTTAGATAGATATGCAGAACTATATACTCCTGGCATTACGCAATTTGCCCATAGCCGCTATAGAGCATGAAGTGGCTCACCAAGTCATCTATGTAGACCTGCTCCGGATCCCCACCATTCTCATCAAAGGTGCTACTCAAGTCCGGAGCTAAATCACTAGCTGTAGGCCGTGTTGACGATTCCGCCAACGGATGTGTCATATGGGTGGTGATCTGGATTCTGGCCTGAGGTGCCTGTTCTGGAACTCCTCTTTGAGGACTTTTGTGGCACATGTCAGGATCCAGTAACTCCCATAGCAACCTTGGAGGGAAAGTCACTCCCCGTCCGTTGTCGTGTACATTCTGACCATGATACTCGGCGATGAGCTGCAGACTCTGTATCATCTCTAACTGCGTTCAATGTTAGCCGAGTCAATACAAGTATTGTGAGTCATCTTGACAGAAAAGCAGCGAGTAGCTACCATTCAAGTATCTACCTTCTGATATATATAAGGCCACGTCTGTGATATGCGGGACAAGTACATGCTGCACCAGGTGACATCATGTGCGGCTTTCTGAGATACTTGCTTATCCTCCACAAATTGTAGCAGCCAGGGAATAGTAGCGACTGCGGCAACCAAGTGCCCGATAAAAGGATCACGCAGCTCGAGTTGATGCTCATCGCAGAGTCGCAAGAAGTGGAATACCCAATTCGAGTGGAATCTGGCTGCATCTATGGTATGCTGTAGGAAAATTCCAGATTGAAGCCCCTTGGAGCAATTACGTACAGCAACTAGGTGTATAAAAGGGTGATTAAGGATGGATAAGTATGCATGACACTGGACTTGCATCAGTACCCACGGAATCCAATATTCTCGCTGCTGCAGGACTTCAGTCGGAGACCTTTTAGAGAAGGCGACGTTCCGCAGCAAGTGTCCTGCTGGAAGCTGGGAATCGCACTCGTATACCCTCGCAATGAGCTGTGCATACTTCGATCCTGGTAACCACGGAGACTCAGGCTTTGCATATTGAATATGGTGCAACCAAAGCGAGATATGACCCCAATTTGAAACCATTCTTATGTAGTAAGCAGTAACACCGTGGTCAACGCTGGAGGTGTAAGGATTGTAGAGATCCGATGGATAATCTTCGCTACCACTTGAAGACGATGGTGGAGGTATATGCGCACTTTGCGGGAAGTCTGGACCGGGTATTTCTTCGTCTGAGACACAGAAGCGAGGACTGAAAACTCTTTCAAGAATGTATACGCTCCAGGAGCATCGAAGACTTAGGTCGGTGTTGACGGGTTCGGAGAACGCATCGTTGGCCGCTAAACGACAGGCTTCGAGTCGAGATGCGGTTCCAATCGTCATTTGCGCTTGATATGGTTTGCATACTAATCAACTATTGTTAGACAACTCAGCAAATTAGGCTTGGTGGTCAATGATTACTCAGGATGTCACTCAAGGCGAGAAGACACAATGACTGGACAACTTGGAGCCTTGCGATCCCCTGCGAAGCAAGATCTTGAACCTCGTCCCTGGCACAGCGTGCGTAGTTCTCGATCAAATCCGACCGTGTTGGGAGATGGGCGATTTGTGCCTTGAGCGAGAGGCCAAGTGCCAGGAAGCTATAAAGAAGATGTCGAGTCGAAGACCTCAGATAATCTAATAATTCGTTTGGTCGGAATAAGGGCAGAGGTTGCAGATGAATCATCCTGCAGTAGATGTCAACAACATCGGCGAGCGCTTCGAGTGGTACATCTGGGCTTAAACGAAGCGTCAGTAATCTCGACGCGATCGTTGAAAGAAATTAGGACTTACTCGATGGGGGCGAATGTAGATGGGATTGAAGGATCTTGATCTGGAATATTGACTTCGTCAGCATCGAAGACATCTTGTTGTGCTTCGGCTGACTCTATTATCGATTCCTGTTCAGGGTCAGGGGCTTGTGGAGGTAAAGCTGAGCCATCGTTGGGTGCATTTCTCCCTTGTCAGCAACAGCAACTGACAGTTGAATCAATTGGACACGGATGGCGTACTGTAATAGGTCGTAAATGTTCTGGACCTGTGATTCCAAATCCTGAAACTTGTCTCGTAGAGAAGTCGCCTTTTTCGCCCTGATTTCGAGTCAGCAGCCGCAGATGGCAGGCAAGAATCGTGACTCGCTTCTTGTTAGGTGCATTGCTGGGTCGCGCCACTCTGGAACGATACCTGCAGGTCCGACCGATACGCGTGCAGCAAGAACAAGCGGGCCTCTCAGCTGTACACTTAGTCTTCCTGGCACTATACAAGGAATTTTATCAGTGATCCAGCTACTCTGCGCCAAAGGATTACTCACCGACAGGGTTCACACGCCTGTCGACTTCGTGAGTCTCGCTCACGGGTGACGTTCTCCATTATTGACTGGAGGTGCTGACCGGCTCGTAGCATGAATAGTTGATAAAACGCGTCTCCGAGGTTGGTGGGAACATGGAGTTGAAAGTTGAAACCCCGAAGTTCCGCTTCCGTTCTAAGGTTTAAGTTTGGGTGATGATTGCGACCACGTGAGCGGAACGTGTGGCGATCCTATGCTTGTTTGAGTATAGACCTATTCTACGAAGAGCGGGGTTACAAACTCCACGCAACAGACAGCCTTGGGATATGGGAGAGACCGTGGTTAAGAGGTAAGGATCGGTATTCGGATTTCTTGATTCATGGTATGCAAAGTTCTTGTTTGGTTTGCGTTGAATGCAAATTTAGTGCGTGATTCATGTAGCGGGTCTTGTCAAAATCGAAATACTGGACTTCCGCAGTTAACCCAGGCAGCGTCGATCAAGGCACTGCATAACTAAACAAACATTCATCATTAACAGTGACCGGAGGCTAGCGACATTAAACCGCGCCTGAGGAGAAGAGAAAAGAAAAGGCCCTACTATGATATGCCCACCTTCGGCATGTACAAAACAGGGTTGGGAAAATGGTGGCGTGCAGCCAACAAGGCTCTCTACTCCAATCTTTCGCCCCTTTCCAACCGGAATGTGCACTTCAAGAAATGGCGGAAGATGACCAGGAGCGGGGACTCCGATCCGTGGCAGTATCAATGGCAGAGATAAGGAGTAGACGAAAGATAAACTTAGTAACTCTTCGATGAAGGATGGAAAGCGACGAAAGGGAGCAATAACATCGTAGAAAATTAGATTGAAACCAGAACCACTGCAAATATCGACACTCTGGGCCACCCGCATGTCGCTTTCCAGCCTCTGGACAGAGTCAAGGGGCAAAATCCCAGACTTCCCCGGATTTCCCCAGCTTGTCTAGACGGTTCCGGATCTTAGTGGCCCGGCTGTTTGATTCAACACCCAATGGCTAGAATCATTATTAGGAGGGATTCCGAGACCAAGAGGCTTGTGTATCTTTCGATAGGTCGAAAGCCGACCCGCTCATCCGGTACGGTTAGAGCCACTAGGGAATAACAGGGATAATGGAACGATGGTGCGGAGGTGGGACTCGAGCTTATCATCTCTCATTTGACTATTTAACATCCGTACACCTCCCATTGCATTCCGTCTCTTCCATCTTGAATTCTCATTTCCCATTACGCTACATCATTTTGTCGATTTTCTATCTTTTCTTCTATGCTGAACGCCATGGATCCTCATTCGTCTACCCCAATGTACTCGGACAAAGAGAAGCAAGACAACGTGGGCTCTGCTGATCTTGGTAGCATTGGTCAGGGCGATGGCCTGGCTGAGTCGGGTCATCTGCGCCGCAGGTTGAACAATCGACAAATTCAACTTATCGCGGCTGGTGGTTCTATCGGAACAGCCCTCTTCATCAGTATCGGGGGTGGGCTGGCCAAGGGTGGCCCTGCCAATCTTTTGCTCGCCTTTACGCTTTACACAATGGTTCTTGCCCTCGTCAATAACTCCGTGGCCGAAATGAACACATATATGCCAGTCGCCGGTGGCTTTATTCGGCTTGCGGGCTACTGGGTCGATGATGCCCTGGGCTTTCTTGCGGGGTGGAACTTTTTTCTCTATGAAGCATTTCTAATCCCCTTCGAGATCACTGCTCTGAATCTGGTTATATCCTTTTGGAGTCCAGAGATTACAAAACCAGGGCCAACCGCTGGTATTTGTGCTGTTGTTATTATTCTTTATGGGTATGGCCTCCTCTACTATTTCTGATGGTTGACTTCGCCTCCGGAGTTCCAAAACCACCGAGAGTTGCTGACTTTGTGACAACAGACTTATCAACATCGTAGCGGTACGCGGATATGGCGAGGCAGAATTCTGGCTTTCTGGCGGAAAACTCATACTTATCTTTATTCTTTTCGCATTCACCTTTATCACGATGGTTGGCGGCAACCCTCAGGGTGATGCATACGGCTTTCGACATTTCTCGACCCCATTTGCGACTTATCTATCGACCGGCGACCTTGGCCGCTTTGAAGGATTTCTTGCTGCCCTCTTTACGGCGTCCTTTACGGTTGTTGGTCCCGAATATATCTCAATGGTATCTGCAGAAGCACAACGACCATCTATATATATCAAATCCGCCTTTATCACTGTTTACTACCGATTCTGCATATTCTTCGTTATCGGGGCCTTGGCTGTTGGTATTGTTGTCCCATATAATCACCCAACTCTGGTCGAGCTATACTATGGTGGGGGAGGTGGCGGTACTGCTGCAGCCTCGCCATATGTTATTGCTATGGAGACACTTGGCGTTGGAGTTCTGCCCCATATTGTCAATGCCTTGATCCTCACTTCGATCTTCTCAGCTGGTAATACATATACTTATTGTGCTACTCGAGCCTTGTATTCACTAGCCCTTGAAGGTCGGGCACCGCGGTTCCTACGGTATTGTAACAAGAGAGGAACTCCAGTGTATTGCTTTTACATCGTCATGCTATTTCCTCTCTTATCTTTCCTACAGGTAAGTGTGCACTACCTTCATGAATTCTCAACGTTCTGCTGACATGCTTCACTCAGGTCAGCAGTAGCTCAGCTGTTGTCTTGACATGGCTTATCGCTCTGATCACTGGCGGTGGACTGATTTCGTTCGTCATCATGTCCATAACTTTCATCAATTACCACAGAGCATGTGTAGCTCAAAACGTCGACCGCAAGAGCCGTCCCTACTATGGCTACTTTCAACCCTATGGCGCCTGGATTGCACTTGTCATCCAGACCACAATTCTCTTCACCTACGGGTACTACGCATTCCGCTCGTGGAGCGTCGAAGCATTCTTTCAGAACTATGCAATGCAGATCGTTGCTCTAATACTTTTTATTGGGTGGAAGGTAGTCAAGAAAACGAAGTATATCAAGCCGCATAAGGTAGATCTGATTTGGGAACGTCCTCAGATTGAAGCTTATGAAAGCTCTTTGTTGGGTGAGCCTGTTGGATTCTGGACTGAGATGGCTCAATTAGTGCATTTTTGGTAGAGGATTTGCAGTTGGCTATGTCTGACCAGCGGACTCTTCACTTACTAGGGTTGAACTGAATTGCGGCATTTTCAAGGCGATTAAAGGAAGCTGCTATAGATAAAAGTTTGGTGAAATTTTGGGGAGGCTGGGTGATGAAGGAGTCATTTTGAGAAATTTTACATTAGTGCCATGCGACCAAACTGCTTATGTGAAATACAAATGAACATTGAAATATGAAACAGCATAAAACTCTTAATAAGACACGATCTGTTCCATGTAAATAACTTCAATTTTGGCCAAGCACTGTGCAAGTGAAGTTTGACATTTTGTATGGGGAATTTCCTTTTCGCTGACCGGCAGGTGGGTACTGCATGGTAGAGCGCGGTCGTCTACATGGTTGGCACGGGCCTTCGTGGAAGAAACGCGGCGCATTTCCAGAGGGGAAATTCGGTAAGAAAATGGAGATTCTGATTGGTGCAGAAGTGGAAATGCGGCGCAGTTCTGGTCTATATGCTTGATTAGGGATTAATCCGATGTGGAGAACAAAGATGATGATTGTATTAATCAAGCATGCCTCCGGGCCCTTCTTTTCTCGAGAGGGGTTTTATGTCATGTCACGCCCCCTCTGACTAAGGTCAGGATATCGATCTATCAAAGGTTTCGTAATACAGGACCATAATCCAACATTTGGGGTTCTTCTGGAGCCCCGCTTCTTTGCCCGTCCTCTACGAGTCTTTCGTTCCTCAAGGCACTAAGGGCACGTCTTGCCCTTCATTCTTCCACCGGGACAGCAGATAGAACCGCCCAACTTATTACAGGCCTTGCTATCGCCCCCGCCGCTCTGAGTAGTACACTAGCCAGAATTTTCATTAGAAACAAGTTCTATGCTTTAATTATCAACTTTCTAGGACAGGGTATGGGTAAGATAAGTAGTTCTCATATACCTTTCCCTTATTGCATGCATAGTTTTTGCCATTAACCTTACAGGAGGTTCCGTTGCGTTCTGAGAGAGTACTGGCAAATAGCAGATAATAATCAAAGTGTCCCCATCAGGGTCAATGTTTTCGTGAATTATGGTCAAAGCTAACAACGTTACTATATTGTAAAAGAAGATTCTTCTTGCGATGATCACACAATCAGGCTGTAATTATTAAATGAAGAAAGATCCTTAGTACGCGGTATGTAATTATGTTAATATATAAACAGTACTCGAATTTTTAGCGGCCTTTATTTTCAGTCAGGCATGTCACCCTCTATCAGTACAAGCATAGCTCGAATGACGTGGAATTTCCTTGTGATCATTGATTCCTTGCAATGTCAAGGTTCAATGCGGTAGGACCAACATGATATCGGCTCTCTACCTATCACGACTGCATTATATGCTTAGGGCCCCGCCCGTAGCTGGCCTCATTATTGTAGGACTACACCACATGTCGAGTATCTGTATCCACTAAGTTAGGCATCTTGTCTTAATATAAAAATATAATTAACTAAGAAAAGGATATTTTATAATAAGTATAATAAAGCTTCATAAAAGAGAGTACTTTAGGAACTAACTATTAGAAGTTAAAATGTTAATTTGTTTCTTCCCTAGACAGGTTTTACTAGGGGACTGCTTTACTATATACGCCCGTGATATATATAATTATCCTTTTCATAAACGTCAAGCCTGAATCTAAGCGATGTTATCAGGTATAGCCTCTTTAGTAAATGTATTATTGAGTTAAAACCACAAGTAATACATAAAAGACGCCGGGAAAGCACTACCTAGTCAGAAAAGAAATGCTGTGGGAAACTTCAAATACAGTATTGTCAAAGTCTGAATGTCATTATTAAGATGTGATATTGAAGAAAGAGATCGGATCCCATGAAGCAACTGACGGCATCGAAAATAAACCGTCCATTGTATCTGTGAAGTCAAATGACTGCAGGCCAAGATCGTCAAAGTAAGGAACTTGAGCTATGGAAGCATCTGTTCCCACGGTTGGCAGTATATCTGCCATCGCAGAATTTCTCAGTTCGTCATTGATGTTGTTCAGATTTTCATTGTTGACCGACAAAGTATGCGTTCGTCTGAACCACAGTCTCTCCAAAAGCCTCGCATATGACGCCGCGATGTGCTTCTTATCAACTGCGGCAACTTTGAGAACTGAAATAAAGCGACCCATTAGACATGCTAAATGAGTATGCTTTCCTGAAGAAATGGCACCACAGGCGTGAGCTTTGTATAAGAAAACAGCAGAATGAATCTCGTAACTGTCCCAGTCAGCATCCATTTAGCATGATCCCAGACACACTTACAGGTAGAAGCGTGCAGGCATGTAGCGCAGGTGCTTCTCGGGATGTATGTCATCTGTCGCAATCCTGATCAACGCCTCTGCAGCATCGGCAGCTTCGTAAATATGTCGCGCATCGGGACTCGCCATTGCAGAGTCAGGAAATATTTTAGAAGCTCTTGGCCTAGAATCATTCGAAGAATCAGAGCTAGTACCATTGTTGATGGATGCACGGTAGATGACGGCTTGAAACGCAAATGCGTTCACATAGAGACGAAGATATTCCTGCATTAAAATCAAGCAACTCTTGAGATGGGGTGAGATGGAAAAAGATGCCCATGCATGCTGCCACGAATACATGGCTTTTGTTGTGTCATCGACGTATTTGGTGTAGTCACCTCGCATCATGAGCTCAGCGGTCCTTGATCTGGAGGCAAAGAGAATGTCGTGTGCATTACCGAAGAGTGTCGTTAATTCGACTTGAGCTTGAATGAACGAAGCAAAGTCTTCATCGTGAGACCGTGTAGGCTGCAGGGTCGGGAAGTCTCGGGCAGTGAAACGTGCTGAGAGAGCGGGACCTCGGCACCAAAAAGCTTGACCCATTCGAATCGAGATCTGGCGGTCTGAGAGATATGTGACTGAAAGGGTACATATGAGCTTGATACTCAGTTTATCTATGCCATGAGGATGGGAGGCTTACATGTCCAGGCAAGTCTTTCTCGATGAACAGAATCAAGCTCGACATCTTCTCCCTTGAAGCCACTGTCCTCTAAGCGTAGCAAGTATGCCAGTCTCACAGCCAGACCAACGATTGACCAGGCCGCAGCTTCATCACCATCATCAACTTGGGTCCGGTTGTGCAGGGTCCATTCACCCATTAGTAACAGGCCCTCGACGGTCCCGACCTTACGGACGGAAGCCCTGCCCAGGACCACGTTCAGAATCAGACCTCTCATGTACTCCCAGATGGATTTGTGCGTTTCTGTGAGGTCAGGCCGCTCTTTTGAGGCAACGATTAGGATAGCTGTGAGGAGAAACGTTTCCGTTTTAATTGTCTCAAGGATGCATTCTGGTCTTAATACATCCGTGGGGACTATGGGAAAGAAACAGTGGAAATTATCTGCATAGCTTGGGGCTAGTGTTAGCTATGGGACGATTATAAATTCTTTCATGTTCAGGTGCAAACTGCGTATAAGCTAGTATTGGGTGAAATGGTATACTTGAGTTCAGCGATTAGCTTCATTCACAGATTGATTTACTTACTGCCTCAATAACTGTATAAGAATGATCGGATCGAGAGTCCCATCTTTGACCGGAGGGTAATCGTTGACGGTTGCCTCACTGGCCATTCCTGGTTGTAGGTGGCCAGGTCGAGCTATCTGCATCGTGATGGTTGATGGTGACGCCTCTGTTCCCTTTACTTGGCTCTCATATTCGTTGGACGCATGCTGATTCTCGTCCAAGCCATCTTCATCTTCAGGTTGACCAGCTGCATGTGCAAGCACAAGCAGAGCATCGCTAGGGTTCTGTAGCTTGTCATGGACGTTATCTTCTCTGGGTTTTGCAATGCTTGTCTGTTGCGGAGAGACGTGGTCGCTTGAAGATACCGAACGGGCTGTCTTTCCTCGATAGTCTTTGGTACTTTGACGCGAGCGACGATGGTGAGAATAATCACCTCCTCTTCGGGAACCTGCAAGAATACATTCGGCACCCTCTCTAAGACATTTTGCACAAGGAGGTTTTCCAGCATCACCACCAGAACCTCTATAATCAATCAGTCAGCGATAGTTATTCCTCTTAACCTCTGAGGTGCGGGGTGGCCCACAAGTCGCAACGCGTCTTCCGCGAACGGCATCGAACGCACGCCCGGTACTGCCTGAAACCCAAACCCTTTGTCATGGCTCCAGATAAAAATATTGAAAGGATCAGCTTTAGCAGTAAATCCGTCGAACACGATAATAAAGTCCGGGGTTGACCAAGGTACCATTCGTTGAAGCAGCACGGAGAATGTGTTACCCCCAACTTTTTCCTTGCGGGGAAGGACTGGGGCAACTATAACCATCTATTGCCGAGATTCTACACTAGGCTGTAGACGGCTATAGACGGACACACTGCTGACATGAAATCATTCTGCTTGTGTGGGCTAGCGCTCTGCGAATGACCATTCGTCGGCTTGACCAATGTGCATTAGAAATTACGTTAGAAAGATTGTAATTGGATCCATTGAATATGAAATTCAGTGGAGCTTGTCTGACAACTATATCGTAACCACTCACTTTGAGTTGTCTGCGGGAGCGGATATAAGAACAGCATCACTACTCGTCAATTGATGATCAGTCAATCCGTTATGCCATGACATATCCTGACTTTTCAAGTCCGAGTTATCCAGCCATTGCTCTTATCACCTCTCTCATTAAACACTTTTCAGCGTGATACCTTTCAGTATGGCCCCCAGCCGTACCGAGATCCTGCCCGCTGAAGAGCCTGCGACACTTTCAGCTCACAATCTCAAGGTATTGAACGGAGCCTCTCAAGATCCCTATGGGCACTACTTTCCAGCGGACCCAGCAACTTTGAATCTCGAATCGAACTATGGGCCCATGGAGTCCGATATGATTGGTTATCTTCAACCAACAACCAAGGACACTCCAATCGAGGTAATGCATGAGAGATTCGAAAGAGATGGTTACCTATTTGTCAGTATATCCATTAACATCAATGCTGGAAGCATCATGAACATGCTGCTAATCTTTCTGTGCGTAGGTCAAGGGATGCATCAACAAGGAAGCCTCTCTTGACTGCCGCCGGGACTATTTTACACACATGGCTCCCAGCGGTCTTCTCCAGGAGGGTAGCGACCCAGTTGATGGCATTTACTCCGGTGCAGATACCCGCAAATACCTCCCTCCGGGTAACCTTCGCCGTCTTTTCGGCCTCAAGGACGATCCGGACAGTGAACGATACGTCGATCTTATGATTTCGGCACACGAAGCCAACTTCTACGTTGAGTTTTGCAAAAACAAGCAGCTGCACGACTTCGTCCGTCAGTTTACAGGCTGGAAGAACCCTCACATGCTGCAACGCACGATGTTACGGGCTTTTGTGCCCAATAGTGAGCTAACGCCGGTTCACTTTGATCAAATGTACCTTCGAGCAGGTCCTCCCACCAGTCTGACTGCTTGGATCCCCATTGGTGACGTTTCCCTCGAGGGAGGTGGTCTTATGTACCTGCAAGGCTCAACCGATGTTGGCAAGAAAACGGAGAATGATTTTGCCAAGAACGCACATAACTTGACCGACGAGGAACGGGTCAGTGCTTTCAACAAGAATATGAATGATGGTGGCTTTCTGAGCAGAGACACGGTCGCCTATGGCAAGGAGACACAGAGGAAGTGGCTCATTGCCAAGTATGAGGCAGGAGACGTCATCTTCCATAATCCTTACATGGTCCATGCTAGCTGCAAGAATCGGGATCCTGAGAATAAGATTCGCCTTGCGACAGATGTGAGATTCGTCGACCCCGAGAAACCTTATGATACTGTGAGTGTTTCTTCTACGCGTGACTTCCAGTGGGATGCTGACGGATTCTAGCGTTGGATGACGGTCTATAGACCTTTGGATGGACTGTAGATACATTGCGTAGGAAGAATCAAAGTTCAGTGTAGGGCAAGGTTTCGAGCATAAGTAATGGCCAAATTGTAAAGTTCAAATGTTCGAAAAATGTCTTTGTTCCGCTGCGCTGTGACTATCCAGTATGTCTTAGAATATGGATGTTGCAGAAGTAATGTTCATCGTTGGAAGGTATTTTGTTACTGAATATGTCACAAGGTATTAGTATCATAGTATTGTACATGTGCACCTTCCTCTTAGCAATAGCATCGGCTTTGTAAGCTACAGAGTAGCGACTTCTAGGTACATATCTCTACATTTTAAGCGGATCTGTTGTCTATTTAGGAGATAGAAATGCCTCTGAGCCATTTTTGGCTCAGAGGTGAGCATACTCTTTAGTAGCTCTAAGTATATAGATTAGTCCTAAATCGGCGCTGCTTTTAACAGTGCAGGTCAGCCTGGTTACTACCCACTATAAGCTGCTAAGATATTTAACTATACTACCCTATTATAGTCTATATAAGTTTATACTTCGTAAAGGTGGCTGAAGTAATTAATACTATATGGAGAAATAAATAATAGGTAATAATATTATAAGAGAGGAAGCTGTAATTATTTATTACTAAAGAGGTAGTAGTAGTTATCACCAACAGGATTACGACTACAGACGTAGTGGTGAAGTATGATATGTATTTAAGGAGTGGATAATAACTTTTTCTTTAAAATAACTTCTATTTATCCCATGTAATACTTTCAAAAGACCGAAGGACTGCCTGGCGGAGACTCAGGCCCCCGGACTAACCAGCGTTATTCCGTACACCCTCAAGTCTAACTGATGCAGCACGAAAACACATCTAAGCCTACGGACAAGATGTGGGGTCAAGACGGCAATAGATACCTCGGAGAATGAGATCATGGCCAGTGTCGATGTCCTTAATCTTCTGTGGTCAATCTGATTGGTGGAAATGCAACTCAAATGCGCCAACTCACCGGTTTGGCAGGATATGTCACATGAGCGGGGAATGGATATCTCGAATTCGTTGCGTGATACCCCGTCTACAGCCGCCCTTCCCCAGTATTCACAGCCTAGTCACTCCCTTCCCCGGACTAAGCGAAGTGGCAATGATGCGAGAAAAGAGTATTTGGTGGGGTTTACAAGCCTAGACCTGCATAAGGTTTAGATAGATGGCGCTATCCTTGGAAGGCGTTTGCGGGGTAGGCTTGAATGAGATAGATCCAGTCGCCGTCTATTGCCGTTAAGACTTGAGGCGCCTCGGCCTCTAGAACTGACTCGTGACTGAGCACAGAAGTTGCGGAGTCGGGATAGTTAAAAGGTTATGGTTTTGTCACGAATAAATGAATTTGATCAGTAGCTTTACCGCACCAGATCGTCTCACCATCTAGACTCATCATGTTTTTGCAAAGGTTTGTGCGCAACGACGCAACGAAGAACGACCCCCCAGAGATCTACAATGTGAGGACTGTATTGGTTAGTTTGATAGTAAGTTTGTGACTGTTGTAGAAGCCTCTGGCAGATCGACTTACTAACTACTGATTACAGGCATGCGGTGGTGCACTCCTCTTCGGCGTAAGCATACGAACTCATTAACACAATAACCAAGAATGGGAATAACTAATACCCTTAGATGGATATGGGTGTTATGGGAGGCGTACTTACCATGCCTACATTCAAAGAGTCAGTAGCTACGCCTTGATGTCAAGTCTCTATCTGAACTAACAGACGGCAAAGACAGTATGGTCTAACCGATAAACCTGCGGCCGAAATCGCCAATCTTTCTTCGAACATTGTCTCAGCCATCCAGGCTGGATCATTTCTAGGCTGTATTATATCCATGTGGCTAGCCAACTTTATTGGTCGACGGCTCTCCCTTATGGCTGTCGCTCTTCTGGTATTCGTTGGTGTTGCCATGCAAGCTGCTGCTAGCGGCCATCTTTCACTCATGTATATCGGAAGGTAAGTTGGTAACGGCTCACAGATCGTCACATTGCCGTGCTAACTTGGCACAGGTTTATCACTGGCATTGCTGTCGGCATCGCCTCCACCGTTAGCCCACTTTATGTATCCGAGAACGCTCCGCGTGGCATCCGAGGTCTGCTTACTGGTTTCTACCAGCTCTCTATTGTTACAGGCTTGACGGTGAGTTGCGATAAAAAGTCAATGGTTAACAGATCGACTAATGTCTTGAGACAGCTCGCGTTCTGGATCAATTACGGCTGCCTGCTTCACGTCAAGGGACACGCACAATTCATCAATACCTCCTTCCTTTGCAGGCTCTTCCTGTTGTCCATATATATCTTTGGGCATGGATATTTGCCCATCGAATCGGCTTCGATTTCTTGACCAGAAAAAGCCCAAACACAGGCCATCATGGTTTCTTTTCCAAACTTGAGAGGATTGCCCCCAGGCTGCCCTTATATAGCGGATGAGATGGATAGAATTTATTTACAGCTCGAGGAAGAGCGATTGTTAGTCGCTAACAGCACAGCCTGGATTCTGATTAAAGAAGCGTTCACCGTCAAGTCATATAGACGTCGCACATTTCTCTGCATCATGCTCATGATGTGGAGTAACCTCACTGGTACCAATGCGATGACATATTACTCACCTACAATCTTCAAATCTGTAGGGTTATCGTCCTCTTCAGCTGGATTGTTCGCCACCGGAATCTATGGTATTGTAAAGATGGTGTCCTGTGCCATTTTTATCTTCTTTGTAACGGACACACTTGGGAGACGCAAGAGTCTTTTATGGACTGCTGTTGTGCAAGGATTGGCGTTGTTTTACGTCGGATTCTATGTTCGATTCGACCCTCCTAAGCCTGACTCTCCTGTTGGAGCTCCAGGTTACGTTGCCATAGTGGCCATCTATATTTTTGCTGCTGTCTATCAGTTTGGTTGGGGTCCTGTGGTCTGGACCTACTGCTCGGTAATGACTTATATTGTCTGATTTCATTTCATAACTAACAGCATCTAGGAAATCCCTGCTGCTCGTATGCGAGCTCTCCAGATGGGCATGGCGACTGCCAGCCAATGGCTGTTCAACTTTGTGGTTGCCAAATGCACACCAAGCATGTTTGCTACGCTTGGCAAGGGAGGGTTTGGCACTTATTTTGTCTACGGCTCGTTCTGTTTTACGATGGTTGTATTTGCTTGGGTCTTTGTTCCCGAAACTAAAGGTGGGTTCTCGAGTTAAAACTCTGCCTTTAGAATTCTCTCGGCCTTACTAACAGGAATGTTCAGGACTTGCTCTGGAGGATATGGATGAACTCTTCGCACAAGATGATGTACGTGCCAACTTCATACCGACTCGACTGGCTGGATTTGCAGTAGGGGGTATTACGAAGGAAGATATTGATCCTAAGACTGAACATGTCGATAAGGTTTAGAAGGGCTAGAAAGCTACTTTCTGGTAGTCGGCAGTCTTATGATACAGGGATGCAGGCATGCTGTTAAAACAGATGTGCAATAGTGTTAGTAGTTCAGGAAGCTGAAACCATAATCCTGATGTGTCTGATAGTATGAATTATTCACTCGAGGTAAGCAACTGCAGACTATAAAATTAAATCTTATTAGGTCAAGTTATATACAGTGTTTTCAAACACAACCATAAGATAAGGCGTTATACACTACGCCTAACAACATACTAAACTTATTATTAAGTTAATAGATTATACAGCTGTTATAGAAACCTAACATATTTTCCCCCTATAGAGCCTTGCAATTACCCCTCTTCTATCTATATTGCAGTATACTATCCCCCTTATCTTTACGCCCTTATAGTCGAAGACTATGACCAGCCTGGTCTATCTATCATCAGGGCTCGGTCAACTCCAGTACCTTCGTGGCCTGCCACTAGATGGCCTCGAGCTACTTATCATATAAACCATAGGCCTTAATAAACTTCCTCTCCCTCTGGCCTAGATTTGCCCCTTTAAGTAACTTCCCTTTTAGCTTACTAAGTTACTTTATTTTAGTATTAAGCAAGCCTTTATTAATTAGCTTATAATAAGGCTATATAAGTAGGAGGATCTTATAATTAAAGATTACTAATTATTATTATCTTTTTTTCCTTAGTCTTTTTAAAGTTTTATTATTATATTATAAAGTTTATTATAATTATATTTTTTAATAGCTTTTTTAACCTTATTAATTATATCATAGCCTTTTATTAGATAAAGTGTACTAGGATTAGGTGTTAATAGACTTTTTTTAATAGTAGGTATTATAATAATATAGCTATAATATTATTAGTAGTTATTAAGAGAGAAGCAATGCCGAAGCCACACATAAAGCAAGACAAGATGTTTTTAAATACAACCATAAGATAAGGCGTCATACACTACGCCTAAGAACACAATAACCTTATTATTAAGTCAAAAGGTTATATAGCTGCTGCCTTAAACCTTAAGATCCAACTGAACAAGTGGCCTCCATTCACAAGGTAGTGGACCGAGGCTGACTCAGCCGGTTAGTAATGCATTGGATCAGGTCATAAGACAAAGCAGTAATAATAAACACAGTAAAATAACACTTCAACTATTAGTAGTTATAATTAAAACTTAAATTAGGTCACTTACTAGTAAGTTTATAATATAGTCTTTACTACCTAGCCTTTAACTAACATAGAGTAGGACTATAATAGATAATTAAAGTATATTTTTAAAGCAAGTTATAAAAAGAAGATTAAGGCTACCTAAAAAGTAAATAAGGCTTATTAACTAGTATATATACAGCTAGGTTTAGGTTATATTTAAGGTGTTTAATTATAATATTATGAACTTAGTAAAGCTTTGCCATCAAAGAGGTAATAAATATTTAAATTATATTAAACTTTAAACATATTTAAATATACCTTTTATGCCTAACTTATAGACTTAAAAAAATATATATATAATAATAAAACATAATAAAATATAATAAACTATATAATTTTAAATTTTATTTTATAAAATCTCCTTTATTAAAGTTTTATAAACTTTAAAAATAATACTAATCTTAAATAACCCTAATTAACCATAAGTAAAAGTTTTAATTAACTAATAACTTAGTAATAAGTAATATTATAATAATATATAGCCTGTAAAATTGTATTTATATGGATAATTCTATTGGAATTGTCTATAAATAATTTTTAGGCTACGAAAATACAACCTCGGATTCTGAACTAAGTTTAAGAGAATTTATAAACCCCCAAAGTTGGTGGGGTATAACACTTGGCAATAGAGGAGTTCTATCTAAATTGTTTAGGCCCTATTACCTATTACGGAAGACGACAGGCATTACCAGAGCCGTTCATTTATCCTTTCCCTTGGCCCCTCTCTTCGGGTCCATGTCCCCAGACTCTCCCTAAACCTCTGATGGGACCGCCTACTTCTGTGCAAGTATTTTGGCGCTTACCCCACATTTCGCTGGACATAGCCAAGATCTTATTATTACATTTCCCCACAGTTGAACAAGCCTAAATCAACTACCAAGAAGAGTGGTTTGGCTCCGTGGTCATAGTCTATTTACAAGACTGCCAGCAGCTTATATAAAACCTCAGAGTTCCCATATGCCATCGAATCAAGCTGACCACGACTTTCCCAATAACCGCCCCCTACAAAGTCAACACATTTTCTTTAACCCACCTTTCCTACCAGAAGCATGCCAATTCTCGCAGCCCATTCCCTCTATCTCTTTGCCCTGTTCCTGGCACTGGCACAACCTGCCTTGTCAGTTGAACCAATTTGCAATGCAGCCCGTGCCTGCTCTGTCCCAAAGATAACGCTGATAAGTCCTTATGAATCTCCAGATTCCGGTTGGACAGTTCGTGGCTCAATGGCTTTCGCTGTAGCTGTTGAAGACACGACTACGATCAACAATGTTGAGTTCTTTGTCAATGACAAGTCCGTCTACACGGATCGCGATTATCCATGGGGTCTGCTCTGGAACACTCGGGACCTTAGTCCGGGGACTTATAGTCTCAAGGCTGTGGTTAAAAATTCGTGCGGTGAATCTGCATCGATCACTCAAGCTGTCAACGTCAAGGCACCTCTCAACAAAGCGGAAGCCAACGGTTCCGTGATAACGTCAGGGCTCTTACCCGAGATCAAACCATCGATTGAAGGCATCAATCTTCGAGATACGACGGTCACTGTTGGGCCAGACGGCACGTATTATCTCTCAGGCACGGGAGCCGACAACGACGCGTGGGTTCATAACGAGGGCATCAATCTTTGGAAATCAACCGATCTAAAGACATGGTCTTACGTTGGTCTTGTCTGGAGTTTCGAGCGTGATGGCACCAAAGATGAGAAGACCTGGTGGTGGTACAAAGATGAACATCTTTTTCGCGCAGTCTGGGCACCAGAATTTCAGTATCTGAACGGCAATTTTTACATCATCTATTCGTTGCAGTCCAAAGGCTCAAAACTCTTGGTTTCAACTACGAAGAAACCGGAAGGTCCCTACAAAGTTGCTGGGGGGGAAGACACAATATTGTTCAACAACATTGACGGATCTTTGTTTACATCCATCACCGACCCGCGCTCCGGTTATCTGTGCTACGAAAATGGAAACGTCGTCAAGATCAATGATGGATGGAACGCGACAGTCGGCGACGTGAAGAGGATGGATGTTGGAGATGAGGGATGCTTCGTATTCGAGTGGAAAGAGAAGTATTACATGTCGGTTGCCAAGTTCATGGCTGCAGGTGGGCGTTATAGCAGCTATGTCGGCATAGCATCGCATCCGTTGGGACCTTATAGTCAGTTCCATGAAGCTATACCTTGTGGCGGCCACAACACGTTCTTCAAGGATGAATGCGGAACCCTATGGGGCACGTTCTTCGGCAACGATAAGGCGGCTCCTTGGCGGGAGAAGCCAGCAATTGTGAAAATGGCGACCAGGTCGGACGGTACCTTGTATCCTGATGAGAATCAAGGTGTTGTGGGGTGTTGAGAGGAGATGGAGCGACACGGCGCAGTATGAAGTAGATAGGTGACTTCACTGATTTAGGAATTGCCATGTGCTTATATGCTGCTTAGAAGTGTTTGCCTCACAATCAATCATCTAAGCATGGAGGATAATTGGTCAGTGTCCCAATGCCTTCGTATCTGACTATGGCTTAAACACCTGAAATCAATATTCTTTGCAACGTCTGAAGTCAACCACTCCACCATTCGTCAGGGACCCAGTCAAGAGAGAGTAAGATTACCTGGTTGTCTCGGGTGTGCAATACATTACTAGTATTAGTTGGGCAAGCTCAAATACGCATTCAGTCAATGTTCTTTGGTATCCTGCTCTGCAATCAACTGGGGTGTGAGAGAGCTACTATGTCACCAATTGGCCTTTTTATTGAAACTGACTCTGCCATTGCTTCTACTAACACGAGATATGTCGAGACCTCGTTCAGCCTTCTAGTATACATATATCTGAGAAGTCTGCGGGGTCCAGAACCGGTTCTCCATCACCGAGAGCGTACAAACCAAACAACATCCCACCGTAAACACTCCCGACTGGTGGTGCCACGGTTAAGTAGCTAGCCGAAAAGTCAAAATCGCAATTCACATCTCTCCATGAGAGTACAAGTTTATAGCTTGATAGCTGCGCCTCAATCCGTAAAGTGAATGGTTGAAGAGTACTGGATGATTCTCTGTGCAGGTCTGACGAGTTTGGTAACTTCATGGTCCTGGTCTCTGTTGATAACAACCCTTCAGGCCAACGAAGGATGACTCTTTTTTCCGACTGACCATCGTACAGCTCAACGAGTGTGATTCCGATTGTAGCGTGAGAGAATTGACTCCACCAGAGCGCGATGCCAGCTTCGTAACCATGTTTCCTGGGATTGAACTGCATTTTGGCTTGAAAGGTCTCGTTGTAAGATGTCTGTTTTCTTAGTAACATGGAGGGGCACCCTGGCGATGGCAGACTGTAACGATTCCCATAGAGGCGTGGCGCGCCTCGCCGCACTGTAAGGGTATAGCAATCTTTCAGGAGCGTATCTAGAATCATGGTTAGCTTTGCGAGGAACTGTTCACGATAATAAATCTATTACGTACTTTTTAATACCAGCCCAGTTCCAGAACTCTCTCATGAAGAACTGCCTTCCACTTAACCTCACCTTTTCTTATTTGAGTAAGGTGCTGAACCACAGGCCTCCGGCCTTGGGCTAATAGTGATATGTTGGAGCCATCGTTGAAGACCGGCCAATCCTTCCGAGTTGAGGTTCCAGGAACCTCCCAGTCTCGTCTTTGATACGCCGAACCCCCAGAAGCACCGCCCACCAGTTGCCCTCCCCATCTTCGAAGATGTCGGCATGACCGGTCCTTTGAACGTCCTCGGTCGGTTCGTTATACCACATTGGCTTATCTTGAGACTCCCAAGGCCCATAAGGACCTTTTATGCTTCGAAAGACCCATTCTTGGTGCCCAGCCTCCGTTCCGCCCTCTGGGGTGATGAGGTAGTAGTACGCCCCTCGTTTGAACAGGTGGGATCTTTCAGCGATACCGTGTGGTGACTCACGAATCGGAGTCCCAGATGTCATCCGTGTAAACATAGAAGCCTCGAGGAAAGACGCGATCCTTGACAACAATCAGTCTACGCTCACAACTAAGCATCGATTCATCATAAGTACTTGCATCCATGGTCGGACGATACCGATGGAACACACGGTTGCTGAGGTAGAATCTTCCCTGGCCGTTTCTGCTGTCTATTGGACGGTACCTCAAAGTACTGGCCCAGCTACCCGTGCCTGGCTCTATGGTGCGCATCTCGACTTGGCTGCGCTGAGTCAAGGCATTGCCAATGAGCGACCAGTTCACCAGGTCCTTCGAGAAATAGATGGCGCAACCGAGGAAGAATTCAAACATTGACGTGCAAAGAAGAAAGGTAGCAGAACCTGCATCGTGTACGACCGCGACAGACGGATCGGGATTGAAACCTGGGATAACAGGGTTGCGGAAGGTTGTGGCGGCCACCTCCTTACCGGGTTCGTTTTTCAATGCATGCGAAAAACAGTACCAATAAACGCTAGCGAAAGCTTTTGATTGCTGGGTTGGACTACCTGGTTTACGTTACACAATACATACCCACCTTTGATTGCCTGGTCTAGGCTGTATTACCACGCCATTAGCTCTTAGATAATCCCTACTCGTTATCCCCCCACTCCGCTCCCCCTCAGCCCTACGCTTTTAGTCCAATTCGATAGCAAAGGCCTTTTTTAAAAATTCTTTTTTTCTATTTGGTTTCATCATGTTAAGGGCATAAAGCTTGTCAAGAAATGCCATTAATGTGTCACTAAACCACCTCTACTTTGGTAGCCACTACAGAATACCAGGTGGTATCCCGATAACGAGCTCACGCCGTGTTGTCATCTTCAAAGGGAGCCTAGCTCTAAAAGACGGTGTCAAGAACATACATAACGCACTTGGCGACCAAATACGCCAAGCCGGCTACCGATTTGCCCCCCGCCAAGGTTGTTGATCTCTTCTGGATGCACGTTGGTCTAACAGAAAATGTTCCCCCTTACAAACGACGGGATATGGAGACCAACCGCAAGATCTTTCCCACCTCAAGTCATGCCCTCGGTTCAGCTTCGCCCCCGCCCCCAAACTTCAACCCCAGGATAAAGATATCAGCGTCATTGTTCTTGATTAGTGAGACGGGGGTCTAGCCAGTGTGCCAACCCGCAACTAAATTTAAGCTTCTATTAGCCTAAAATGATATTGGGGGAAAGGCATGTTCCCCGCGATATGCTTCCCCGCAACACATACAATGGGATGCAATAAGTTTAAATACATCTGCAGATATCTCGGCCCGTCCTAACCCGATCAGAACCGCGTTTTTAATGCTGCTCTTCCTTCGTCCTCCACATATATATCACAAGGCCTAATAACGCCTTATAATACCTTAAGGCAAGAAACTTATGCCTTTGTTATAGATATAAATATATAAATTAAAGAGGCAGGGCTATTCTTATGGTTATATTTATAAGTGTTTCCCCTACATCTCTGTTAGGATAGTTTACACAATGTATTACTATTAGGCATAATATAAAGCTAAGAATATAACCCTATTATAATTTGTTATATCTTAAAAGCTTATAAAAAGGTAATATAACTAGATATATTATATTATTATAACTAATCTACATATAATAATAAAAGACTAATTTAATTTACTTAATAATATTCTTAAGAAGTATTTCTTATAATATGTTTTATATAAGATAAGTAAAAACAACTAGATATAAAAGAAATATATAGCTTTAATATTACTATAAGCTTATAAAAGGCTTAATTAAGCTATATAATATTATAAGATTACTTAAAAAAGGGTTAAATAAAGTAATAAATATATAATATACTTTAATTAAAGTAAAAGGCCTATTTAATCCTTTCTTTTACCTTATAAGGTCCTATATATATAAGATATTTAAAAGGCTAGGAGGCTAAGAGCTATATAATAAATATTTTAGATTACCTTTAGTTATAGGTCTTAAATACTATTAGTATATCTTATTAATAATATTAATACTATTAGCATTTATAAACTATATACCTTTATTTTACTATAATTTCTTTAATTTAATAATATCTTTATTTATGATAATATCTTTATATATATAGCCTAGATTATTAAGTCCCTATTAGAAGAGCTAGAAGTTAATTTAATTACTTAGCTGCCTTATTTACCTAACCTAAATCCTATAGAGAATCTATAGGTGTTAATAAAGGTATAGATATATTAGTGATATATGTAATTAAATTATACAGAGATATAATTAATATATATTATGCCTTAGTCTTAGCTATGTAAAAGCTTAGGATAATATTAAAGATAGGGTCGTAAAGAACCTTTGCGTAACTATGCCGAACTATGTTCTAGCTCTAATTACTACAGAGGTTAGTATCTAAAGTACTAAAGCTGTTCTAATTAACCTTGTTTATAATATCACAGCAGCAGCATAACAGCTGCCCGTTTCGGCTAGCCTCGATCGTCGGTACCTCTTGGTGTCTTCAAACTTATCGCACCTCGCTGTATGAGTCGAGGTGGATTGCATGAATAGCCGGCAGTATGACCCGAGAGATCCTGGTAGAATGATCGGCCGGCTAAACTTGGCCCTGGCGTTAGTACCCTGACCCTGATTCTGGTTCAATTCCAAGCACCCCAGCTGGTGCGGGGTCCATTCATCGGATGCGATTTGAGGCCGAGCTCGGTCACATTTGACCCGTCCAGGCTCATGATCTTACACTAAGGGATGTTCGTGAAAGATGGAGACGAGAATAAAGCAGCCTTGCGTCCTCACATACAGTCCAATTTCATTCCCCGTGGCATGAAGACATTGGAACCATACTTCACGAAATTTGTCTTGCTCCAGAGATTATCAAACATGTCGACCAAGGCCGCCGGCACAGCCCGACACGACCGCAATGTTGGCGACGTTGCGGCCGCCTCCGAAGTGTCACGCCTGCTCGCTGAAGACAAGACTCCCTGGCACCAAAAGAGAAATCTCAGGAGACTCTATGGCCTATTGGTACCCGCAGGTCTAGGTGTTGAAATCACTACAGGCAAGTATCTCTCCTTATATCACCGGATTGGAATAGGAGTTAACACCTGCGACTGAAAGGTTTCGATGGGAGTGTTCTGAATGGTCTCCAGGCCATTGACAAGTGGCAGTCGCACTTTGGCTATCCTGAGAAAGCGACTCTAGGCCTTATATCGGCATCGATGGCCATCGGCTCAGTTGCAGCAGTGCCTATCATACCCTACTTGAATGATCGTTGGGGTCGAAAGATGAGCGTAATCCTCGGCTCCATCATTGTCACCATTGGGGTTATTATTCAAACTGCATCTCTCAATATCGGGATGCTTATCGCATCACGGGTTATCATGGGATTCGGTTTGACGATTTGCCTATCGGGAGCGGCTCAGCTTCTGACCGAATTGTGTTATCCCAAGGAACGTGCAGTCATTATAGGCTGCTTCCAAGTCTCGTGGTATGTTGGCTCGATCCTAGCGGCAGGCCTAACACTCGGCACTTATAACTGGACGACGGACTGGAGCTGGCGCCTCCCGACAATTTTCCAAATTGTGCCGTCACTACTGCAATTGGGCTTCGTATGGTAAGAGAAAATAGAGAACCCCATCATGAACCTGAGTGGTTATGCTGACCCTTTCCCTTCCCGCATCTAGGTTCGTGCCAGAATCCCCTCGCTGGCTCATCTCCCGAGACCGCCACGAAGAAGCTCTAGCTATTTTGGTCGAATTCCATGGCGAGGGCGACCCCGATTCAGCGTTTGTTGCCGCCGAATTCCGTCAAATCAGCGAAACACTGCGACTTGAGAAGGAGGCGTCTACACGTCCCTGGCGCGAGCTTTTCACGACTCGAACCAATCTTCGTCGTGTGGCAGTTGCGCTTTGCGTTGGACTTTTCTCCCAATGGGCTGGAAACGGACTTGTTAGCTACTACCTGGCTAAGGTTCTAGCAACCGTTGGAATCACCAGTCGCCTGCGTCAGCAACAGATCAACCTCTCACTTAGCTGCTGGAACCTCCTTACCGGAGCTGCAGCTGCCAATTTCGGCACAGGCTTGTTCCCCCGCCGCACGCAACTCCTTATTGGCTTTGGCTCGATGTGTGCTGTATTTGCTTGCTGGACAGGAGCCTCTGCCGTCTTTGCTGGAGATGAAACCAACAACTCTGCTGCAATTGCAGTCGTGGCATTGATCTTTATCTACTATGCCTTCTACAACCTGATGATGCCTCTACAATATCTCTATATTTCTGAGGTGTTCCCATTCATCCATCGGGCTAAGGGTATTGCAATTATGCAGTTGGCGAACAAGGGTGGTACTGGCTTTAACCAATTTGTGAACCCAATTGGTCTTGATAACCTCAAGTGGCGATACTATCTAGTGTATGTCATTCTGCTTGGGGTCGAGACTTTCACGATCTGGCTGATCTATCCCGAAACGAAAGGTGTTTCACTCGAGGAAGTTGCTGTGGTTATGGAAGGAGAGGGGGCAAACGTGGAGATGGTGGAAAATGCCAAGATGGAGGTGTTGCGTGAGGAAAGGGAGAGGGTCTGAGAAGGATCTTGTCATCTGAGCGGTAGGGAAGGCTTTTGCTGCCACTTCCGTCTCTATATGACTTTCAAGGGCATGTGCCTGGTTTCCTACATTCTTGTTTTCCCACATTCATTTCCCATTCTTGCCCAGAGATACACCAGATCTAGCTTAACAGTTATCTTTGGACTGGAAGATTCATTCCTTGGTTTTCGAGAGCATAGCCTGCTGGCTTCTAAATAACACTCGTTATGGCAATTAACTGCGTAAAAATTATAGTTCTATAATTTAATTATTATAGACCTTTGCCGAGGCAGGAGAGTTGTGAGATCGGCCGCCATGTCCGCGGCTTCGTGAGATCCCTTTGTCCCGGTCTCGTAATTATGATCACTCCCGTCTCCCTAAATGGTTCTGGATGATATCTTATAGTGAGGCATGCCTGGAAAGGTGGCGGACATGCGTCCCGATAATATGCCATATGGCCTCGAGGAGTTTGACCGTGATGCTGTCTGGCCCTGAGGAGGTGTTTCCTGTGTGGAAGGTCGCGTATTGCGCCTTGGTGAGGGAGATTTCTGGTGGGAATGCCCTTCCGTGGATGGCCATGGAAAACCACTGAACCGTCCGGACACTGGGCGGAGCTTATCATGGAGATGTCCATGGACGAGCCCGTCCCAAATCATGATGCGCGCTCTTAATGAATAGATGGTTTGCACAAGGATCTTCATTGGGAACCGACCTTGTTGTTAGGTAGTTTTGTCAGGACGTTGCTTATTTGAGGTTGCAGCAAACCCTCGGGTACACCGCCTTCATAAACACGAGACTCGACGGCTGGTGCAGGTCAAGAGGTGAATGTATTCGGCGCTGAACAATCTTCATCAATACATGTAAATTCTCTCCGGGCGCCTTAGGACCGCGATATCCAACACGCAGAGCACGACACTGGAGGGGCCAGATCTGTGCTCCTGCTCGGCCATTAATCTGGCACTATCACCAACAAGACCAACCGCCTAGGCAGCCAGGCACAGGCACTTGTTAAGTTACCAAAATCGCTTAGTAGTACAAGCAGCAAGTGTATAGATGCTCCTCCGCCATGATGAAGATCGTCCTTACAATTGGTGAGCACTAGAAGTGATACCTCGTTGTCGCCATCTCCCCAGACTCTATATGACACTAGTGCCTCTTGTTTCGTGCTCCAAAGTCCCCATCCCTTGAACACCGCAAGTACCGGTTTATTCAATTCATTTGTTCTATGTTAGTAGCCGTTGAGGGCAACTGTCGGTTTGTTTCTGGACCGACGTGAGGGTTTCTTCCCGCGATTTACCTGTCCCCAACATGTGGACCGCCAGATCCCGTGGGTTGGGGGAGAATGTTCCTGAGCGTCATACATCACTAAAGATAGATCTTACGAATGGCTCGTTTATTGGGGATCCCAGAACTTCGACCTGCTCGGCTACCACAATGTATCCCATTCCGTCAGAATTGACTATCACGTTAAGCAACTATAGCTTGCATCGCCGGGGGTTTATCCCAAGAAACTAATATAGGGGATTTAATACGTTAACAGGAACTGGTGACTTGTTGAGGCCGTCAATCACCTTGCACATCAAGGAGCCTAGTATCTTGGACCCAATCCCACGGCATGGTCAAAATGGACAGGAAAATTCTTGCTTTTCCGCATCTGACTATAAACGCATGATCTTATTTAAAGTCTTGAAGGGCTTAGCTTTATTCCAACTGTATCAAATACGCCCACCACATGTTGACGCTCGGGAGTCTGTGATTCCAGTACTGCCCGTTTTCGCTCCTAGGCCGGCTTTTCTATGTCACTGCTTGCCCCCATTTATATTCGTCGTCCAAACAGATGTTTTTACTCATTTTAATCCAATGAGTGGCAATAATACTTGGCGAAACTAAAGTATGGAGTCCTAGGATGGGCGAAAATCTGCCAGGCTTATAAAGCTGAGTCAACCAGCATATAATCCACTTCAGCCCTAGATATCGATAATGCTATACAAATCGAGATTTAAATTGGCCCTTTAGAAGTCCCTGTTGACCTATTTCCATGCAAGAGTTCATAATAATGAGCTAGTTCCCCGGGGCATCAAAACAGGAGGGAAGATAGCCAGGCCAAGGTATAACAGTGACCCTATCTACTTGCTCAATTGTCTAACCAAGGGCCACGGATAATTGACTTAATTGTCGCCCACTGGGCTAATATCTCTAAGGTTAAACCTTTCAGTAGTTATTCTATCCTATGCTACCTGCCTATACGTGCTAAATAGATGCATATAGATGGCTTATAGATATATAATGTCAGTACCTCAAGTTCAGAGAGTCAAGACCACCAACTAAAGCACATAAGCGCCTTGCGTTATCCTAAAAGAGAGGACTGGCTGATACTAAGGAGCGTTGCTAAGGCCTAGTCCTAAGAAACCCTTAGTAGGATATTGGATGTAAAAACTACTGTTGCATAGCTATTTATATTCTTTAGGGACTTAAAATCTATAAATTAGGTAGGCTTATCAACGTAAATATCAGGGTAAGTAAAATACTCCTAATAAGCTAGGTTTTAGTACTTCTCCTGCCATTAATGCCAGCGGTTCTTTGCCTAGTTACTTTTACTTTTAATTTTAGATAGGTTTATAAAGGCCTAATAATCCATACTAATCATGGGACTTACTTCCTTTAATTTAATTATTTATTTATTATAATATAATTATAATTTCCTTAACTATTATAATTAAGGTATTAATTCTCTAAAGAAGTTTAATTATATAATTAAATTAAATTAAGGCAATTGCGAACTATAGAACTTATTATACGGCATATAAGTCTATAAAATATAATAAATCAGTCAGGACGTTGCAAGTAGATAGCTTCAAAGATACTAACTTCTAAACAAGCACTCACGGCATTACTCGGGCTTATCCAAGGACCTATTCTTGTCCACTGGTATATGAGAACTATAGATGAGCTTCCTCCCCTCCTCGTCAACGGCCTCTTCAATATCAGATTGCTGGAGTTTGTCGGCGATGCAGCTGGACACAGATTCATTGATGATTTCAACCCTGTATATGGCATATCTCAGATCCAGAGCCCGCTCGATTGGACTTCTCGTCTGGGGCTCTGAAGGCCCCAAGACTAGAGTACAGTGAATGTTGAGAATATGGCAAGTCTGGACAATTTGTATCGAAGGACCCGTCGCTATTCGGATGGCGAGCCATGGCAGCATTGGATGTATCTATCGGCGCAAATGGAGCCTTGGAATAACAGCCCGACGGTCCGATGCTTCATGATCCTTGGGACCAAACATTCGTTAAGCTTCTGGAATAAAGAGACAAGCATGAGGCGCTGGGACGGCCAAACTTTCATTACATGTCTTGCCACAAGAGTTTCTTATGCGCATCACGGCGCGTAAATGCGCCGGCACTATTGCACTTCTCCATCAACGCGACAGCAACCACGGAGCACCTGGAATTTCCGTACCATGAACCGGTATCCGTGCGGGTATTCGAGCTACCCTTACAAGAAATGATCATTCCCGGCGCGTTACCAGCTACTTTGCACAAATGCGGCCTCTGACAGCAAGCAATTTGACCTTCTGGACGACCAAAGACACATACTCTCATTTCGTCCAAGTGTGCAGCCAATCGGTCCCAATCATGAAGCAACTTGTGAAAGAAAATCCCTAGTCTTACGGCCTACTGGCCAAAGCGGAAGATAAACGGACAACCCTATGGATCATGCAAGATACAACACTGATAACCGGCGCTTATCTTATTTCTTTTGTATTTTCGGCATTTCCAACGTACTTGTTCAAGCACGTGAGAGCAATGTTTGTGGATACAAAGGAGCCCCAGACCTCTGGAACAGAACTAAAGAGCAAGAATCCTTTGGCTCAAGCTCTAGAAGAGTTTCTTGGTACGTTGAGTGATGAAGACAAGGGGAAGATTTCGGAAAATATCACGAGGTGGAAGAGTGTTAAGAAAGATTGAAGCAGAGCTTTCGATGGATGACTGGAACACCCCTGAGGAGATTATCCAAGAGTTCAATGGTGCTTTGGGGCTAGATGAAAATAGGCAGCTCAAGGGTCGGTGATGGAGGAGGTAACTACAATTCCAAGACCTTTGCTTTACGAGCACATGAAGCACTATCAGAAGAGTAAAGGAGTAAACTAATTGCTAGGTTAACTGCCGAGTGTTCCTTTTTGGATGTTGGGATGAGAAGACCCACATAAAGCGGAGGCTATACTGATCTAGGAAGTTACTGGGAGAAACCTCGATTTAACTTCTTAATTAAGTTGCTGATGTGAGAAAGGGTAAGAAGTTTGGAACTAGACTAACCAATAAGTTTTAAAAAAGCATATAACTCGCAATTGCAGTTCCTAAAATTTCTCTCCAAATATTAGATTACTTTGTTTTTGTCTGTCAATTTTCTATCGGCTGTAAACATGTGCTCTTCATCAACCTATCCCACAGAGGCAGGAAATGCAATCTCGACATTGCATGCCAACGACCCCGGAACAACTGCAGACACAATCATCAACGCCCTAGAGAGAGACGGTGCCTTGATAGTCAAAGGTATAGCTTCTAAGTCTCTATGTGAACAGATCCGAAGCGACCTGAAACCACTCTTTGACTCAGATGTCAAAGATGACTCCGGCTTCTTTCCTCCCACCACCAAGCGAGCAACCGGTTTCTTTGCTACCTCAAACGCATGTGTCGAACTAGCTATCAACCCTCTGTTCCAATCCGTTGCTGAAAAGGTCCTGGGTAGCAAGTACACATACTGGGAAGGCCAAGAGCAGTTGACGGTTTTCGGAAAGCCGTACATTGCTAGTGCTGTTGGATTTCGCGTTGAGCCTGGTGGAAAGCAGCAGGCTCTTCATAGAGATGATTCGGATTATCATCCTAGGAATTGCGACATGCCCGTGATGCTCGGTTGCGTGACGGTAAGCCATGCTCTTTCATTGAACAGTTCCGATTATCTAACGTCACCAGGCTTTGACCAAGACGACAAAAGAGAATGGCGCGACCATTGTCATCCCAAAGAGTCATCTCTGGGGCCCTGATAGATGCCCACTAGACGAAGAGGCAATACCCGGAGAGCTTGAAATTGGCGATGCTATGCTGTTCCTGGGCAACGTTTATCATGCAGGCGGAGCCAACATCACCAAGTAAGCGTATTGTGCTTTTTCTAGTATTGTGCAAGCTAACATGGAAAGGGATGATGCCCGAGAAACTGTCGGTATCTTCATGTGCAAGGGAACCTTGAGGCAGGAAGAAAACCAGTACCTGAGCATTCCCCCAGAGATTGCAAAAACTCGGAACTTCCCCCCCAAGATGCTCAGATTGCTAGGGTATGGCATTTGTCCACCGGCTTTGGGCTTCTACAAGTATCGGGATCCGATGAAAGTCATCTTTGGAATTGAGGACGAAGAGACTGTTAAGAAGTAAATAGTTTGTTTCTCAAACTGCTAAAATTCTTCTACCGAGACCTTCCCATTGCTTTGCTAGTATGCGCCAGTCTGATTCTCCGCTGGACCAGAATGTCTCGAGAAAGGTGAGAACATCTCCGTGGTGTTTGAATCCTGTGACATCAGACAAGCTCTGGTATAGATCTCTCAAAATGAGTTGCCTGTCGCCATCAGCGTAGCATTCTGTCCCGGCGATGAAGATTGGCCATGCGAGGTTATGAATCCACTCATGTAGATTCTCCATACCAGTCAGTAGTTGAAACAAGTCAAACAGGCCGACTGTCTCTTCTGGGCCATATTGATGACCAAGGCATCGTGCAGTATACAGCAGAGCAGCATTGTGGTAGGCGTCAACTAGACGTATAAAGTCCCCACGATCGGCACTCGAGCACACCCCGCTGCTGCCAACTTCCAGTAATGTCTCCCCTCGTGCTTGACCAAACTCGCTCCTCCAATCCCGAGTTGAGTCCTGAGCTGAATCGCCTCGAGATATGAGCGTCGCATCATGAAGAATCAGTAGATACGCGGAGAATGACTTATCATCCCCGTACTCAACTGGCCTAATTGCATCTTGTACATCTGACGCGTCGAGGATAGTAGTACATGCGAAGATATCATACATGGAAAGCTGGTTCTGTAAAAAGCCGAAAAGGCTACTCTTGGGAAAGTCCAGGGTGGATAAAGTGTTGACTAGAGCACGAGCTGCCTTTCGATGGAAATCAGCAGCATCTGCACCGCCAGTATGTGCTAGCTCGTAGGATGATAGGACCATCATCGACGAAAGCATCCATTCTGCTGTATCGGCAGTCACTGTAAGCTGGGGATGTGCGGTCATGTCGTCAACACCGCGCATGATCATTGACAAGACATGGTCCCTATCTTTCTCATAAACGGTTGATGGCGTGAAGTCTCTTGCTGCATGTTGGGCCGAGACTGCGCATATAGCGAGACGGACTGCTTCATTCGTCTGAGCCAAAGGTAGAACCTTTTGGCGGTAATAATTCTTTTCCGAGTCGATCCAGACCATTAACCCGGCGATATTCTTGTCATAATAGTCTAACAGTTGTTGAGTGTTCCTGTCAAAACTTCGCGTAGAGGTGGATATTGGAGCCTCAGGGATAGGAAATTGGACACCCCGAAGATGACCACGAATAGCCACGCCCTGAACCCATCGAAGTCTTGGACCATACCCAGGGCAGGTAAATCCCCTGCCAATACATTTCTGACAGCTCGGTTGACCAAGATCGCAGATGATCCTTCGCGTCGAGCAAATCGAGCAACCTAGGATGAAATAAATAAGTGAATGGCGATGTTCTCAGTGGTCTTAAACTTACCCTTTGGCCGTGGCATTATGCATTTCTCTTACTTGATGCTGGTAGTGAGGGGCGGAGTATTGGCTGAAATCCAAGTACCCCGCAGTTACATCACGTGCTTTACTTTCTGTATATCACTACCTAACTTGCTGTATGTTTTAGCTAGCGTTAAAAAGTATTAGTATGAGGACTTTGAGGAGAATGGCTACTGCATATATAGGACGATTAGTTTGGATCTAGCTGTGAATATCCATTTGGGCCCCTTGCTTGGACTCATAATATATTTAGTTTAGCTATTTATGCTGGGAGTAAGTCCCAGACCCCATATACACCTCTCCTTGGTCTCTCATTGCATTTACTTTTTAACGACATAAATTTTAAAGGACCCTTTGATCTCATTATTAGCTGCATACGCCCATGATATGACAGCGATTCACTTACCACACCATTTATCCAAGTCTTCACCATCCAGGTCTGACGCCATGCTAGCCGAACCCGAGCAACAACCCTCCGCTAGAGCAGCAATAGAACTTAATAGTATTAGGAGCCTGGCTAGATAAAACCTTTAAGTTAGATAAAAGGACTTAGAATACCTTAAGGATACTAATAGTTCTGGTGCTATTGTTATCTACGATTATTAGTAATTGCTTAACTATGCCAAGTAATAGACTTGCTAGCGCCAGAAGGCCATCTAGTATTAGGGCTTTAAGAGTTAATAAAGCCCTAGTAAGTACTAATGATAATAATAGCAGCGCTCTTGCTAATAATAGTGGTAATAATACTAGGCTATTAGGAAGTAACGTAGGTAAACTTCTTAGCCTTAGTATTCCTTGCTATACTAATAGTAATAATAATTAGATTTATCTAAAGAGCTACTTAATAGACTATTATCTATAGGTAGTCTTATAATACCTATTCTAGAACTTAGCGAACTTAGTTAATATGCTCTTTATGTTAGCCTGGCTAAGATTAGGAATTTAAGTATTAATAGCTATTATCTGAGTAACTTAGCTAGGAAAGCTGTCGAGGAATTAAAGGCTAAAACCAGGCTTATTGAGGTCGCTGATATTGATAAATATTATTCCGTCTTGTGAAAGTTGGATAGAAGTCATATAAGTTATTATTTTAAGAGAGTAGAATTACAGCTCTCAATTCGAACTTTTCCTTTTCGGTAACAATGTAAACATCGCCAGGTCCAAGCCTAATCTTAAAGAGAGGTTTAGCCTTATAAGGGTCAATAGCAGCGGCATTTAATAGTCTAATAAGGGCTGCGAGAGGAAGAATAGTATGCATAATAATAGAACCTGAAGACAGAGAATTAGACTGAAGTAAGATAGATGCTAAAGATACTTAAGGTAGAGCTTGGCTAGAGACTAAAATATCTCAATTATGGCGATTATTAAGTATATAGAAAAAAAGCTTGCATTTCTCTGAGTGGCTATGTTAGGAAGGAACTGTATCCTAGAGCATATTGCGTATTATAATCTGACTCTGGACTTGATTATGGCAGGAGATATATTACACCAGTGAAACCAAGGTCACACGAACTTCATAAGTTCCTAGTAACGTGGTTCTCAGATTAAGCATAAATTCTAGGGACCTTCTATAAACTGACCATATGCCGCGTAATAGCTACTGAGATATTAAAACAAGGTTGCACCAGACGGCCCGCTTGTGTATTAGTATAACTCTTTGCCGTAGGTCGCTAATGTTAGGAGGTAGGTTGTGAATTCTTGGCATCTAAGTAGGGTTGGAACGTGGTTATAAGGACTATACAGACGGTAAGCATGAAATTTGATTAGATGATAGAGTATATATTTTATTTAAATAAAACGAAAGTGGAAGTTCGAGGTTTATTAGTCTTATCTTTGTGTATACTTTAGCTAATTAAGCACCATAAAGACAAGTTTGTCCACTTATTCATCACCGTTTCCGTCCGGAGTATTTTTGTGTCACTGGATGGCGTGATATCCATATAGAAGGAAGTTGGAAGGGTTCAGAGACTCATACGAGTCACTATTTAAGCTTCTTTTACGCGTCGCATGCCAGGGCATAAGTCAAGTATGCGGTGAAAAGCTTCAGAATGACTGGTACTTCACTGGGTAAGGCTATATCATAGAAATAATAACCTATCAATTTCAACAACTACATAAAAGTACACTTATCTACAAGCAAGCTGTACTGCTGCTACCGTTCGCTTCATCATTCTCACTATGGAGTTCGTCCCAGGAACATATTGGCGAAGCCCTTTGATAGGTTTTGAAAGTGACTAGACACCACCCCATCCTCATTGGGAACGATATCAGAAACAGAAGACTGTACGGATTTGGCTGGCGTGACTGGTGGAAAGGCGCCGGGCATCAAGATTTCCCCATATATCTCGTCAGCTGGTGTGTCGATGCTTGACGATTCAATTGAAGGCGAGTCATCGAGGACCTTGCAATCAGCCGCCCCCTCAGGTGTGAGAATCAGTTGAGGTACGATTTCAGGGGGTGATTCGAGGGAGTTACTCCCGCTTTCTCGTCTCTTGGCCCCCCTGGCTGCCGCGGTTGCCATGGCTATCTGGAGAGGTGAAGCGACTTGCTGTACTCTGGACCTCGCGCCAGGAGTTGGGCTTGATGGAGTACATGGCCGTGAAACGCTTCGTGTTCGAAACCTTGGACTTCCACGCGGATCAGTGTGCGGAGGTGATAGGGCAACATCAGGACTCAAGCAGCTCATGGTTTGTGGAGGTTGTTCGCTAGCTGCGCGTGTCCTTCTGCGCGAAAGTTTAAAGGATGAATCTTGCAGGTTCTTCAGGCGTAGCCTCTCAAGCTTCTCGTCCATAATTTGGTGCGCAGCCTGAACGAATGTATCGCAGAGTTCCATTAGCCTCATATTGGCATCTTGATCCAGATCATCATCTTCGGGGTCTGGCTGTCCATCCAGAGCGCGCTGAACAAATCGAAGTGCACTTCTCGAGAGCTCCATTCTCTGTTGGCTAGAGGGAGAGTGAACAAATCTCCATTGGTCAATATATGTGGTGATCAATGGCTTGAAAACTCGCGTTGCCCAGGTGTGGATGTTTCGAGTATGAGTCGGAACTTGACAATATCCTCAGGTTCAGTCATATCCCCATCCCAAATGCATTGCATCATCTACCAAGAATTATAAATCTAACTCAGCCTCGGATTCCTAAATCTGTACTTACATAAGCTGAATCGTGTCTGCGGAACTGCTGTTCGTCGTATTCATCGTCGAAATATGGGAAAAAGTCTTTGATATAATACGTTATCCAGACCTTGACTTCAGGCCCAACTGTGGTCACAGCTGGAATCGGAGGGACATGTGCCTGTCTAGCCAACTCAGGAGTATACTTTGCAGCGATCTGGTTCAACCTGACGGCGCATCCGCTACCATTGACCGCTTGGCAGTAAGCAACCTCCTTCAATTTCTCGCCAGTCTCAGGCATCTTCTTGTGCTCAATAACGAGCCATGGAAAGCACTTCAGGTGTTTTTCTAGGGGCTTCCTTTTGTCGAAAGCATGGAAGGGAGATGGTCGTAAGCCGTGGGCATAAAGCCTTTTCAGATCGGGCCATGAGAACGACTCCACAAGGGCTGGCATTGATGCTTTGTGCCACTTCAGGGCCTCGCGGTCAGCTATTCTAGGAACATGAGATTCTTCCGTCAGATGGTATATCGGAAAATAAAAAGCACGATCGGGTTGGGGGCGTTTCTTGTTGTAAAATAAATCAGGAAGTGAATCACCAAGTCTGCCCTTTCCGTCAAATGTAACCCATAGATCCTCGGATTCACTGGTAAGTTCTCGTTGGTCGCAAGCTTTTATACTCATTTATGAAACCACTTACGATATTACAGTGTCATAGTAATAGTTGGCTCGTGAAACTCTAAAAGGTCGCATATTATTAAAAGTTCTTAGGATAAAAAATTCTTAACGGACCTGCGTGAGTCTTCTTGTGAGACGGAGACGTCATCTAGAAGAGGGCGAAAGAAATTCTCTCGAAAGAAGTCTTTCCAAGCCGGCTCGGGACTTTTTGTCTCGTATAAGTACATAGCCGAATCTTCGATTTTAACCTATGTTGCTAGTCAGATGGACCATCTACGGAAAACAGATGAGCCCTTTAGTAAAATACAGTCTCTCCACTTACAATTAGTTTCCTATCATAGTCTTTTTCACATGTAAAGTCAAGCATTGCCTGCTGGAGAGCCTCGACATGCCGTGGGAATGGTTTCATTGGGGGACGGCTGTCGTCATTGTAGTAAAACCCTCTTTGCTCTAGATCATAGCGATCCCATTTTTGTTCTTTGGACGGGGTAGACATTATGGAGAGTCTGGAAAATTGAAAGATGGAAAGGGAAGTGTTGGCTGACGGCGTAGGTTCTGTAGAGTATATCTTTGTTGTGGCTCAGATGCGGTATTTGTATATGAGCCTTTTGTCGAAAGCTAGACTTTCCGCAGCATCCTATTAGTGGGCCGGAGGCTTTCTCCTCCACATATATATGATCACAAGGTAACATCTGTTGGTTGTGATATCTACATCCCTGCTCACTGCTCAGCCTACCTCGCCAAGCTGCAGAACGACTCAGATATCAATTCCGCAGGCGTGGCTCTTCCAGTCATTCGAGTTCCACGCATTACATTCTCAATTCAAATTCCATTCATCGCTATCCCTTTGTTGTTGTGAATATTATCTCCAGATACTACGTCGTTGACGCTCTAATTATCTTTGCGGCCCTGCAGACTGTCTGCCCAGTTGACAGGGACCCTAGAAGTTAAGGCACAGCTGAAACAAGGATAGTCGTGTGAACGAATCACAGACCACTGGTTCTCTAAGGCTAGACCTTAATAGTCAGGTCCGGGCTCCCCGCCACCCGTCCCGAGTCTAGCGTCTTTAGCAGCCCTCACAGCCTTAAGTCTCAAGAATCTGCATGGGAAATTACGGCTAATGATACCGGGTAACTTCTTCCTGAACTCTGAGAGGTCCAAGTGCAAGCCACATGCAGAAGAAAGGAGACATGATATGATGTCTCTTACGGATACGATGCAACTGTAAGCGAGTCTCTGCAAGGCAACACAGTCACGTAATTCTGGTTAGCCTTATCTAATCTGGGATTAATCAAATTTGGAATAAATCCATACTGTGAGATCAACCAGGCTGAACGTCAGGCAAAAAACTAACCAAATCCCTAGATATTATTTATAGGTAACTTATTATGAATTGTCTAATAAAAAAAAGTTATGTTACTTAATTTTTAATACTTGATCATCTAATACTGGGTCGAGCTGCTAATTAGTTTAAAACTAACCTTAAACCCTAGTATAAAAAGGACTATTAAAATCCCGGCTGGTTATCTACTTTTTATCCACGCTGCTACCACCCTAGCGGTTACGTCATAAGTACTCTCGGAATGGCGATGCTGTTCGGGTTGAAGGTGCGATTGGAGGGACGCCCAGAATGATCAATGTCATAGTAGTCACTTTCTCCATCTCGATTGGAAGACCCTGATTGAATTTGAATTTGGGGCTTACGGACTCTGTGATAGGATTGCCCTTGCGGGCTTATTCTTCGTTCTTTTTCTGTTCTGTTTATTCTTTCCCTTGGCTCTCCTTTCAGTCTCGACTTTTCCTCGAGATCGTCTTTCAACAATCCCTGTTTGGCAGCCTCATCATAACTTTCTAGCTCACTCTGATATCTCCTATACAAAGGGAATGTATCTCTCGAGGCAGGTGAAGCGTCAACTTCACTATCTCCCCGAGAGCCGGTATGGGTGCGGGGTTGGCGTGTACTGAGACGCTGCTTCAACATAGGGGCCAAACCAGGGCTGTCAATAAGAGTTTGAAAAAGAAAATGGAGATGCTTTTGGATGAGTTTGAAGGTGGCACTTGATGCGAGAATCGGTTTGTCGCGAACGGAGTATGAAAATAGAAGAGATTATGGCAGTGTTTTTGGGGTAGCCAGTTCTAAGCCTTGTAACGTCACGTGTGGGATCTGCAAGCTTATTGTTATGCTCGTTTGGGCTTACGACGGTATAAAATCTATTCTTAGAGACCAATCGCCAGTCTAGTCCTTCCTAAAATAATTGCCCCAAATCACGCCATGTTGTGTAGTCCCAACCTATCTCCTGACGCCTCTCGCTAGGCGTCGAAAGCTTTTAGTCGTCGTTTTTTAAGCTTGATGTAATTATCGCTTACCTCTGACCTCGAAGAGACCTTTCCAATAGTATATTGGGATTATGTTACTAGACTATTATTATCTAAAACTGTAAATAAGTTAAGGTCTTATCCTCACTCGTCATGGGCCTGGGGCAGGCTAGTATGGCAGACAAAATATGTCTCGCACACTTCATCGATATCGAAGCTTTCCTCGGAGTTCCTTCTGTCCTAGTTATCAATTGCAAGAATAGTCGGTGATACTCGCGATCAAGGTCGTGGGAAACTTGTTGCAGCGTTTGTCTAACATTCTCAACACCAGAGCAACGCCCCAGCTCTTTCGAGACCAATGCTACCCCGAGGAACATAACTTGAGTCTTTGACTCTAAATATTTCTGCATCTTGGCTCTGATAAGTGGTGAATAGTTCTGGAGCGAATGGTTTTTCTCAACTGCAATTTACTTGTCTATATCCCCTCTTATGAGATGTTCTGTAATCTGCTGCCTTGGCACATCGTTCTTGAGAAGCATTCGCACTGAGGCCTCTCGACCAGCTAAGAGCACGTGAAGTTTGGTGTGATCCTTTGACAGGTCCAGAAGTTGATAGACATCCATCTGTATCACTGTTACAGTCCTCGCCAGACTCATCAATGCCGTCGATGGTGCAGTATACCTTCTGACTGATACCAGATAAAGCAACGCGGATTGCCTCGACAAGGCCCCTCTTATCGATGCCGTCACTTCGACTCAACAACCTGGACAGTTTCTCACGATTGACATCTGTAATACGCCGTGAAATTTGCCACGTCAGGCTCCTTAAGAGTTCTTCTAGTTTTATTTGGTTTTCATTGCTGGACCAGAACGAAAAGTGGAGAGCGATCTGGCCTTGTTCTCCAAGTTTCTGGACGATAAACTTGATGAGAACAGATTTTCCACAGCCTTTTGTAACATAGACACAAATAGTCAGTTTGAGGTATGACTCTGCTTTGGCTGAAAAGTCTTCAACCCAGTCATAGAAGACCGAATGTTACCAAATCCATTCGCAGATTCCAGGTGTCTTACTAGGAATGAGTTTGGTGCTACAGGGATACAAATCAGCTCGCAAATGAGCAGTGACAGATTCATTTAATACATCTAGAGAGTATTTAGCTTCGTCCATGAGTTACTACTTGACTACCTACTTCGCATCACATGTTGTTCAACATCCGTTATGATTAATATGAGCTCTGTTTGCATCTGGCTTAGACGAGTCAACCACTCATTGAGTGTTTTTTCGAGGTCAGTCAAGATGAGACACAACTTCAGGGATCTATGAGGTTCTTTTTTGAGGTTTGACGGCTGGAGCACATGCTTGAAGGAGTCTAGCTCTTTCGTCCACTGTTCAATGGTCGACTTGTGTTGTTCGAATTGCCGTTCATCCCATAAGCGCTGCCCACGCCCTTGTTCCAGAATGCGTTCAAGATTTTCAAGGCTTTGGATCAGACTCTAAGCTATTTTCGGTGCGACATCTTTTTTTGATACTCCGTGGACAGCCCTGGTTACTGCTTGGATGAGTCAAGCGGCTTAACAAATAATTTGGGATGTTGCTCAACCTTTGGGTTAGCTTACCATGTGTTAGCTTGGTGTATATCTTGTTTATATCTTGGTTATAGTAACATGAACAGTAGCTAGAGCATACCTACCTTAGCCTTTCAAACATACCTTAATTAACCTTTGCCAAGCCCTTGGAATGGGCACTACTAGTTAAGTTTTGGGTATTGAGGTTGTCATTGCCCTCGACTTGCGTTGCGAGCGAAAGTGAAAGGGCTTTTCTTCTTAATGGTTTTTCGTCTTCCAATATGCTCAAGGGTCACTGATTGGAGATATCACCATGGCTTTTAGGCCATTGCTTCGTCGCAGACTGATAATAGCGGGAAAGCTAATATTTATGTTAATAATTGATGGTTAACGGACTTAACAGAACTTTTTTCACATGTCCAGATATGGTCTACCTAATTGCAGATATTACTTGCTTATTTCCTTCTGCAGCTGAAGACACACGATGTTCACGGCGGTAATTCCGTAGTGGATTGAACCACAGAGCTTGATTGGCGCTGTACCAACAGCTATCGCGAACTCGGTTTAGGTCTCGGGTTCTAGACTCATTTCTGCAAGGTACAGCCCAACGGCCCGCTATAAGGATCAATAGTTGTCAATAGTGACAGCTCGCTAACCCAAATATTGATCATAAGCCCCGAAAAGAGCAAATCTCGACCGTGATGCTGGCAATAGTTTGGCAAAGCTGAGTCGAGAAGTCTTGGCGAGTTAAGGGGTCCATACATAATAAACCAGCAGAGCACGATTTTGTTTGCGGAGGTAAGCTCTCATTCACTCGTTTTTTTTTTGACCAATTTTGTGGTCTTGCTTCAATATGCAGTCTATTCTTGCGCTCGTGGGCTTGGTCCTGGTTAACTTGGCCGCTGCTGGTCCTTGTAAACCTAGTGGTCCAACGTCGGCATCTAGTCTTGCACTTACATCATCCGTTTCGACCGACATTTCCGAAACATCCGAGGTTCCTAGCCTGACTGTTCCCCAATCGACAACTACAACTCAAGAGGTCGATATCATCATCACCAACGCCATTGAAGGAGGCAGCTTCGCCGCCCGCAACGCCAACAATCCGCCCAGTGGACTTACAAACTTCGGTGCATCCGGAAACGCTGAATTTCACGAGGGAGGTTGCTACAAGGTTGATGGTAGTCCCGATGATGGTTGCGCTGCATTGACTGCCTCTGGGAACCCGGCTGGAAAGCGAGACACTGGATCGTTTGCTAGTATCTGGCAGACTCTCAACTCGCTGAGCACTGGCTCTCAGAGGAAGTACACCGTTCAATTCTACTACCTCGTCGCTTCGGCTGGTAGCCAGGATTGTACCGTCACTGCAGCTCTGGGTAACAAGCAGTTCTACTCGCAGTCTCTTTCCTCTGTCGGAACTAGCGTGTCTTGGACTCATGTTCTTGAGCAAGTTGACGCTGAATCTGCTTCTGCCACTTTTGCCATCTCCATGACTTGTTCTGGTAACGGCATCTCTGTTATCTTGGTCGACTCAATTTTCATCTCCAATCAAGTCACCCCAGCCAACATTGGCAACTTTGTCCTCGACTTCGGCGTGCCCACTACAAACCCTGTTACGACATCCGAGTCCCTGCCAACATCTACCGAGCGAACCATCGAGCCCGAGACGACCTCTGCCAGTTCCTCATCGGAGGTCTTTACTGAGAGAACCATGCCCGAGACCACCACCACCTCTCCCCCCAACACCGACACTACACGTCCCGCTCAACCCACCGAAACCGCCTGCAAACCAACGTGCGAACTCCGTGCCGGCTTCGACAATACTCCCGAATGGAACTGCAGAGTCTACGGCCTCTACAGTGGCTTGACATATCAGCTCCCCAACCAAGACGACGACGAGACACGGCCTTGGTATGACGGCGCCGAAGACTGTGCCGAGATCTGCAAGACGCTGCCTGGTTGCAAATCAGCGGGTTACATGTTTGCTCCCAGGAAGTGTTTCTTCTCAAACAATGTCGTTACTCATTCCGAGGTTCGAAATATGATGGATGATGGTGTTGATGTTGATTGGTATGGCATGGATTGCTTCGCATGCTCTGCCTGTGAGCATGGAGCTGCGGAGACAACTGTTGCTGAGGTTTCTTCTACGCCTGTCAACACTGATAATACTATCGCCCCCGAGCCAACAACCTTTACTACCAGAACATCTGACAGCCCAGCGACTACAACATCCCCAGCTGATGTCTGCCTCTACAACCGCGGTCAAGAGTGCGAGTTCAACCGCTTCAAAGACCACAGCGACACTCTCTGCATCTGGGCCGCCATCTTCACCGGCACAACATGGAAAGAATCCCGCGAAGATTATCCCTACCAAGATGGTCCTTACCAATGCGCTGCTATCTGTCAGACTCTGAAGAACTGTGAATCCTCGGGCTACTACTCCACTGAGAACCGCTGCCTCTTTACATCCAAGAAGCTCCAGCGTTCCGACATGATTTCTCATGAAGATAGACCGTTTGATCACTCCGTCTGGAGTCATAACTCCTGCTGGACATGTCCAACCTGCTCTGAGACCGCCGCTCTCCCTGCCACGAGATACTGCTCGTACGACCAGGGCGATAGCTGCCGCGCTGTGTCAGGCAAGCCCGGCGCTTTGTGCAATTACCAAGGCTTCTGGGGGGCGTATAACCAATGGGATCTTGCGAGGTTTCCTGACCAGAGCTCACCTGAAAAGTGCGCGGCTATTTGTATGGCGTTGGATTACTGTGTTGCGTCTGGGTATAAGGATGATAGGTGTATGTTTTCGTTCAGGGAGCTCAAGGTGGCAGACTTTACGGACTGGCCTGATCACTCGAGGGATGGAACCTGGAGTGATAACTCTTGCTTTGAGTGTCCTGGCTGTACCGCCTAACGGTCGCAGGAGTAGCAAGTATTCTTCACCGTATAATAATTATTCAATTCCTTCTCCACGCCATCTTAGCTAATTTCGCAGTGACAGTGTAGACATCTATGCTTAAATATTGCCATGTTCTCACAAGGTTACTCTTTGCATGTTGGTCCTTTCTCTTGTATAGAGAGAGCAGTTATTCAGCATTATCGTACTCCCTCGAGCCCTTCGTCGGCGTCTCACCACGCCTCAACTGAGCAAAACTACTAGCAAAAGCTCGACAGAACCCACGCCACGCAATCTGAGATACAAGCGTCCTCTCCAGATCTCGAAGGAAACGAACGCAATGATCAGAGCCATCCAGTATTCCAACGCCGGTCAAGTGAACCACGTTATCACCGCCATGCTCAATCCATCGACCAATAGCGTCTCTCCCTTGTAGCTGATCAAGACGGGTAATCAAAGGCCGTGTTGAAGTTTGTTCCAAAGATGCGCATGTTTCGCTGTAGCAGTATATATAATCCATCGCCACCGTAAGACTAAGCGCATCGTAGCACGCAAGGCGACGAGAACTCCGCGTTGTTTTGAAGATGCAGGTAGCATGCCATAAGCCCTTTCGCGCCTTTACGCCGCTATTCTTGAAGAAGTCGTTCAGGTGCATCTTTGACTTGAACATCTGCTCTTTGTTCGTCTCCCAGCCTGTAGCAGAGTGTAAAGTCTCAAGCGGAATCAACCTCAGGATTGCAATGACATGTAAAATTGTGTCTGTACATTCTCCAGGGTTCGGCGTGTTTTTTAAGGTCAGTTGTTCGATAGTCGTGTCTAGAAGAGCATTTTCGCTCCTACTGGTGTCAGGTCTGTGAAACGAAGGGTTTGGTGCGTGTTGAGTATCACTATTTGCTGAGGAGTTCAAGTATGAGGCAAATGACGACTGCAAAAGTTGCGAAGTGCACATTTGGCGGTAATAATTTCTGTCGTCGATGTATAGTTCGAGAAGAATAACCTTGGCGGCAAACGTATCTGGCTTGGGTTGGCGTCCTGAAAAGATTATCAGCCATGTAATGAACCCTACTGCCAGTGACAACTACGATACCTGTAGAGTTTTCTTGTCGTAATTTCCACTCTGAAGCATCCCGAGGCCGCCATAGCCTTTCAGGACACGGCAGTTGTCGCGTCGCCTCACGGAGGTTGAATACCAGCGGAGTACCAAGAAAGATATGGCTCAAACACTCCAATACACGTACACAAGTGGCTAGACGTAGTTCACTCTCCTCAGTGATCCAAGCTTGCCATGCTGCTTCGTTGTCAAGCTCACCCTGACGCGAGTGTCTGCGTTTGTCAGCCTTGCCAATGAGGTCCCAGCACATCGTCGCTAGGCTACTTCGCCTATGCTGCAGAACGATCTTGTCTCTGTGTGAGCCTGAGAATAGCCACAGAACATGTAAGAGAAAGACGCATTGTACTGTTGTTACGTCGACATTCAATATGTTATCGTGTACCTGAGGCTTGAGGGTTAGATACCACGTAATACAATGCCTTGCCATCTGTGACTCTACTTACAGTGAGTTCAACAGCTCGGGCTAGTAGGTCAGATAACGCAGGGTTATACTCGTCTGCGCCTTGAATCTCAGAATAATGGCTTCCGACCGCTGCGACGGCTAATAACAAAACCCATGGGAGATCTAGGTCCTCCAAGCGAGATGGATGAAGAAAAGGAAACTGGGAATCGAAGTACTCAAAGTATAGTTCTACGAAGGCGTGGAGGACGTCTTCAGGAATTACTAGTAGTGTTGAGTCTCTTCGCTGCGTCTTGTAGAATTTGTTCAAGTCCTCTATGGCCTGTCTAGGTAGCTCATGGATATACCCAAAGACTTCGGCCCCAGCCATTTGCAAACTCATGGCTTGCACCTCTGGGAATGAACGGCATGGCAGCGCATAAGGAGAGCATATATGTTCAGGACTTAAATAAGTCTTGGTAGAAGCCGGGCCAGTTGCAGTCTGTTGAGCCGAGGTTGCGTGATGTGCTGCATCTGAGGGAGGATGTACCATATCCGGTAGCTCAAGTGGTATCTCCAATTCGTCCATGAACCAGGGAAAGGAGAAATGAGCCATCGCAGGATTCCAAGACATCCATGGACTATTTGATATGGCATCAAGACTGCCAATATCCCCGCTGAAAGGAAAAGCATCGGGCAAGGTTGGAAGATAAGCCCAGCTGGAAGAAGTATCTGGGACTGTTGTGTATATGGTGCTTGATGCTATCGTCGGCATTCCACTCGTATTAGAGGGAATAGAACGAGGATTGTCCCATTCTTCTGAAGCGACATGAACGTCACCAGGTATAAACGCTTCCTCCTGGAAGTCTGCGCCTTGAGCTGTGAGGGGCGATGAAGCAGCGATGTCTTGGCCTTGGGATGACTCTCCAACGATTATAGTATCACTATCATCTTGCCGTGCACTAGATACCCTATCAGGATAAATGCACTCTGAATTGCGAGTCTCACATCGCGAACAAGGATGGCCTCCATCACAGCTCTGCTTCACCCTTGAACAGGGTGCACAAGCTTGACCACGGCAGCGACGACGAGTTTTGGACGAACCAGGTTGACTACCATGCAAGGCTCGATGACGAGTAAGGGTATCACTATATTAGGTCAGCAAGATCACCGCGTCCATGAGCGCAGTTAGTGACTGACTTGCGAGAGAATGATTTGGAGCAGACGTTGCACTGAAACGGCTTGAGGCCCGTGTGTCGTAGGACGTGTCGATCGCGGTGCTCACGGCGTTGGAACGTCTCCCCACAATGGCCACAAGATAATGGATTCGGCTCCATGACTTAGTACCCCGATGCGGTACAAATTGGTGCAAGGTTTCGTAATGGAGTAGAAGATGGGTGAGAAGCGGCGGGACGGGTTATTTGACGATGGTGGGGTGCTAACGACGTTTGGATTCGTGCTATTTACCCCGCCGGCCCCGCCTCCTCCAGGGTAAGAACTCACGGAACAGTGGACTCTTGCTATTAAATGAATCGGTAAAGGGTTTTCAGCTTAAGAAATGATATTTCTCTAGCTGCTAGCGGCTGAGTTTCATGTCAGAATAGGATAACTTAGCTTGGACTTCTCAATAACCTAACGGTGGTGAAGCCCTCTATGCGAAAGCATCAAAGTCCACTTCACGAACAAGGATCCCAATCGTCGACCTGATCAAAATTGAAATGGAAGATTCTACCCTTGAATGGTTCGGTATGTTTATCTCCATTTCTCTAAACATGCACTGTCATTGAACCAATAGGTGCCACGACATTCCGCCTTCGAACAAGAGGCGTCACCGTCTTCCTAGATACTTGGCTCGACAGACCTTCCGTACTGAAGACTTATCTCCCAGTTGACGAAGTAAAAGAGGCCGACTATATCTTTATCTCACATGCTCATTTCGACCAGTAAGCTCTATAACTCTGACGAAGAGGCTACCCTAACCTGGAGAAAAAGCCTCCCCGGCGCAGATCGCATCGCCATCAGGACCGGCGCCATCGTCATAGCCAACAACGAAGCAATCAACCTCCTAAGAGAGGGCGGCGTTCCAGAACACCAACTCCTGCCTGTTCAAGGCGGCGAGAGAATTCCGTTATTCACTCGCGAGACCTGGAATAAAGCTAATGCTAACCCATCGTTGTTCTGTCCCGGTCCCCCTGGAGCACCTCGACGTCCACTGGACAAACTTGCAGCGTTTTCAGTAGATGTCTGGCCTTCATTGCACTGCATGATGCCTACAGATCACCCTGAAGTTATCGACACAGCGACTGTATACAAAGGCTCAGCGGGTCCCTACAGCTGTACTCTCGATATCACAATCGGCATGAAATACGGTTTGCTCAAGATCGGAGAGCTCATGCCGCCAGAGAAGCTAACACCTGGCCACCGCTCCTTTATCGAGTATGTCGGCGACCGAAAGCGAAACCTCTTTTCACACAGTGATGGTGGGCAATTGATGTTCAACTTTGTCATTGGTGAGAAAGCATTTCTTTGGAGTGCACATCTAGGAGGTTATGAGGGTATTCTGCGAGACTTACAGCCAAAGCCTGATATTGCGATATTGGCTATCGCTGGAAGAGCGAATCTTAATGGTAGACCATTTGATGGTTCTGCAGCTGAGTTTGCGGCTATGAAGGTTGGTTGGTTGGGGAATCCGTCTCAGGTGATCTGGTGTTTACATGATGAAGCGTACGCAACCTTGCTCGAGCAAAGCTGGAATGGAAGATTAACTGACATACTGCAGATGCATTCCACCTTGGAGGATCAAGACTGAAGCGGCTACAAAAGCCGTCGAGAAGAATGGCAAGACAAAGGTTTTGACGATGGACTTTGCTCGGCCGGTCACGTTGGACATCTAGCTTACCATTGGTGCTGGGCGTCTCATAGAACTTAATGCTACGGTTCCATCTTCGGAATTAATTTAATGCAGTAGGATAGCTAGCATACATAACTGTACTAGTACTTCTCGTGACTCCTTCGTATAATGGAGACTATAGCGTCCTACCATATCTTCTCCATCCATCATATAGCACAAATAACAGATCGTTTATAGTTCTTCAATACCGCGAACATGGATCTTTTCTTATACTGCTATTTTTTGCAGGTCATCTACGTCTCGCGACGAAGGTCGATCGTGCTACCACATACCACACGGAGAATACTAATCCCATATCTTGCATAATGATAACCGTCAATCACGCAGAAGCAGAAAGTCCGATCCTCCGCCACCAGCATCAGGCCCCAAATTGCCAAGTATCCGAAGTGTTTTAGCTGACTTCTCTTCCCCCCGGACTAAATCTCAACGGGGTCTGCACCATTCCCCGCGCGGCCCCGTCGGCTACAGGTCAGACGTCGACTCTTACCCCGTGGGGATCTATCCTAAGCCGATGTACCCCCACCGGCTACTACCTCAGAGCATCGCTTCCATTCGTGCTTAGCTGCTATTGCCGCTGCGAAGTTGATCTGTAATTTGCTTCTATCGGCTCGGTACGGGTCCAGACTCCGCGATTCCGGTTTTGTATGACTACCTCAAAACAAATTCTTAGCAACCAGTTATTGCTTCGACACCTCATTACGAATTCGTTGTCCCTCAATACGCTCATCCCGAGTCAAACAAAGCACTAAATCATCATGACCCAAACTGAGAGCTCACTCTCAAATGACACAAGCTCTACCAGACAAGATGTCGACATCGAGACATCGGAAAAGGGTCCCCACGTCGAGGCACACCCAGAATCACGAATACTGTCTCCTGTCAGCGAGACTGAATATCCCGAAGGAGGCAGAGAAGCATGGCTAGTCGTTGTCGGAGGCTGGTTCGGCCTCTTCTGTACCTTCGGCCTAGTAACCTGCGTCGGCGTATTTCTCGAATACTACCAGACCGGTCCTTTGGTAGATTACAGCCCCAGCGGCATCAGCTGGATCACGAGTTTGCAGGTTTTCTTCCAAGTCGGAGGTTCTGCTGTTGTAAGTCGCACCGTTAATATCATTTGCAATCCAAAATAGCTAATAGAGCAATCCTAGTGGGGTCGTGTCTATGATTCATACGGCCCTCGATGGCTTCTTCTCATCGGCGCTCCAGTATACGTCCTTGGCATAATGATGCTCTCTTTATCCACGCAATACTACCAGATCCTCCTCTCGCAAGCTCTACTAAGCTCAATGGGCTCAGGTGCCGTCTTCACCGCTTCTCTTACCTCGACAACATCATGGTTCAGAAAGAAACGCGGTACTGTCTTTGGTATCGTCAACTCTGGATCTTCCGCCGGTGGTATAATACTTCCAATTATGCTATCTCGCTTTTTCATGACCATCGGTTTTGGATGGACATTGAGAGTGGTGGGATTTATGTTCTTGGCTTTCATGGCGATTTCGTGCGTGTTGATCAAGTCGCGGACGCCACCGAAACCTCGTCCTTTCGCGTTATCAGATTATCAAAGGTGTTTCAAAGAACCAATCATGCTTTTGACAATGCTTGGTGGCTTTCTATTCTTTTGGGGAATGTTTCTACCTTTGAACTACATTATCATCCAGGCTAAGGCAAGCGGCATTTCTTCAGATCTTGTTCCTTACCTTCTCCCTCTTATCAACGGTATCAGCCTCATTGGTCGCTTGACAGCAGGTGCACTAGCAGATCTCATCGGTCAGTTCAACTGCATGTTGATAATCACCGCATTCACAGGCATCTTGACGCTAGTGCTCTGGATCCCGGGCAGTCAAAGCACGGGAGCTATCATGGCATATGCCGTTGCTTTCGGGTACGGCTCAGGTGGCTACGTGTCCATCTTCCCTGGCTGTGTTGGTCAGATCAGCCCAATTGAAGAAATCGGTACAAGGATTGGACTCGCGTCACTTGTCAATGCGTTTGGGGCTTTGACGGGAAGTCCACTTGGTGGTGCGTTAATCTCGGATAAGAGTGGAGGCGGGAATAGCTTCATGGGCTTGCAGTTGTTTTGTGGTTGTACAATGATTGCTTCGGTATTTGCGTATGGGACTGCACGATATTTGCAGGCGGGTTTCAAGTGGGCAAGGGTTTAGAATCTTGTAGTGAAGGGCGTCCTAATGTCTCTATGGTCTCCCATACTTCAAACCGATCTATGAGCCCTTGTAAGAATGTTACTATCGGTGTGTTACATGATTTAGCATCTTACAGCCCCATACTCCTAGCATAAAGCTTTTCAGCTATCCTTTGTGCAACGAGGTAATGCTAGGTATGAGACGGGGCGGCTAATTTCCATGTCAATTCTTTGCATATTATTACTGCGCCCTAATACCTCTTGCCACTTCTCTTAATAGATGCGTTATTTGCAGTTAAGACACGTGGCTGAGAGCTTGTAGTCGCCATATAGAACGAGTCACTCCTCTTTAAATCGAGCTGTTATATTATCCAGTTCTTGGTTATGCAGACGCACAGGCATGTATAACAGGGCACTGGCTGCATATCTTCAATCCCAGCCAATTACAAAGCTTCAGGCCGTAACTACCCGAGCGCCAGGCTCGCAGCCCGCGTTCAGTGGCATAACTAGCGCAAATCCCTCTCTGCGTCAGAGTGTTTTGAGCTGAAAAAATCACTCACCCGTTCAATTTAGTTCATCCTTCCGGCGGTATCATGGCACAAACGAAGGCTTTGGCAGGGTCCAATGTGCGCAGGAGCCGGGTAACTTGTTTATTGGTCTGCAAAGTGTCCGAGGGAAGCTAATTGGAATTTAGCTGGCACCGTTCTCCATACAGTTCTTGAAATACCAGCAGAATCCAGACCATGAGAACAGCTCACTCTTGAGTCTTTTTCCTGCATCTTATTGCAGCGATTCTTATGACTTGGTTTCGCCCGATGGTCATCTTGCTACCTGTATTATGAAGGAGCTCGATATTGAACGCCTAAGCAGAATACAGCGATGGTTATGGATTGCGGGAAGTCCCGTGCCCGCCAGGCCACTCCATAGCCAGATCTGGAAAGACCGAGAGATTGTCATCACGGAGGATATGGATATGCATCTTGTATGGACGACAGGCAAGATATTTATCAAACCGCTTCCACGATTCTTATTAGAGCCTGCCGTCTGGACTGACTTCCTCTGCTGTTCAGAGAATTGTGATTGCTCGACTGGTGCGGATGGGGAGATGCAGGATTGTGAGCAGCGGAAGCTTCACAAAGTAGCGTTAGGGTTTTTATATTCCTATGCCGCTTTGATTCGACATGAAAGTGACCTACTGCTAGCGAAGGAGAGGTTTCTCCTCCCTAATGACAACATTCGGTGGTCTGATTGGACAACCTTCATACGGCAGCTAGACACTGAGCATATCTATCCCGACATCAACCCACGATTCTACCATAAGGAGTTACAACTAAGTCGACTTGATTATATCTACTACTTTATCCAAGGCAACCCGGCAGGCTTTGCACGCCGTTGGCACCGATCTTCAACATTTCTCAAGGCAAATCTTGGATGGATTACTGCGACGACTGTATACATAGTTGTCGTGCTCACATCTATGCAGGTTGGGCTCGCCACCGAGGCTCTCGGTCGTGACCACGCTTTTCAATCAGCGTCGTATGGTCTTACTATATTCTCAATTCTTGGGCCCTTGATCTGTGCTGGGCTCGTCGTTGTTTTATCGGTGTGTATTTTGGTATATGACGCGTCGCAGATACTTGTGAAAGTGAATAGACGGCTGGATCATTTCGGCGGCCAGCCAGGCCATGGTAGGAATCAAGATGAATAGTTACTAGCTTTCTATAGAAATATGGACTTGTTAGCTTATACTGAGGTCTGCATCTCTCTCAATCGCTAGCCACTACTTCTTGTTGTGAACCTGCTAGCATAAAAGCTAAGAATATGCATAATGGCATTTATCCATCAAGAAAGCTCGGGGGCATCATCCTTGGGTTCCCAGCCAAACATCCTAAGACAGCTCACAAAACCACCAACTACGAAAAGCATCACTCGCAGACCAATAATTATCCCTCTACCAATCAAACTATCCAAGTCCGGTAACTATTACATCGTCAGCTCTAATCATCACGCTACGAAGAAGGGATTCATACCTGTTGATTGCTGCTCTTCTTGACCCATTTAAAAGCCCTTGGCACCATGGCTTTCTCATACACCGCCAACTGGTCACCAACCTCCTCATCGGTCACACTCCCATACATGTTCTTCAGTTTGGCAAGTTCAAGTAATGGACCAAGTGCATCAGCTGTATCGTGGATCGCATTATTCGCGCCCATTCCTCTGGACGGAAGCATTGGATGGATAGAATCTCCAATGAGCCAGACGCGCGGATTGGCAATGCTTGGATCTGACTTTTTCTCGTTCGTAGACAGAAGTTGTTGTCTCCAATCAACAGGCGTGTCGTTTCTTGCGTATCTCCAAGGTGTCGTCATGATTTCTTCTTCGTCAACAGCATCAACCAGCTTGTGAAAGTCAGGATGGAAGCCAGCCTCGTCGAGCTTCTTTTTCATCAACCCCTTCTTGTCTTTGACTTGAGGTAGCTCTGCGGCTTCAGGCCCTGTAGTCCATGCCATGCCGAGAAATAGGGAGGCTTCATCCTCGTCGTAGTTTTTGGGTTTGAGGATATCTGAGTCATCTGAATTTGCTGTCTTTTTGGTAGATGATAGGCATTCTGGTAGATACACAGCCGCAAATACTTTGGCCTTGGAGTTGCCGGTGTAAATGGTTCCTTTTTCTAGAAGCTGTCTCGGCAAAGTCTGTAGTACAGACCACGGTAAATGGCATTTTCCTAAGTAACCACCGTGTCCAGGCGTCACCTCGGTGATGATGTTGTTCAGTCCAATCTGTTTGTTGATGCGGCTTCCGCTTCCTTCGGCAGATATGAGGACATCGCAGTCGTGGTGGGTATCGTCGCTGAAGTGAACCCTGATGCTGCCAGGGTTCAAATCCACGACACTCCACGACACATTTGTGAATATGGCGTGGATATGGATGCTGACTAATAATTTCGATGTGGAATGGGTGGAAATGGATCCATTATGGAAATGGATCCATATTGTGGAATTCGTGGAATGGAAACCTACTTCGTCCAACAATGGTAATTAATGGGTCCCGCCCGCCCTCGGTGACGTCAATGTTTTTGTCATTGGTCCATTAAAATCCGCCGTTGCTTGACGCAAAGGCAACACACCCACCGACGTTCCTGTTTCTTGTTATGCTGGATATTCGTAGCCGAACCGATATACCTATAGACGCGCCTTGCCGTCTCTCTCCGTCAAGATCCAGCTTTTGTAGAGCTGAAAGAGCCGTTGATTGTCCTCTTCTGTTCGTTCTGGAACGGATGTGGTTGACTTGGTAGGATGGGGAGTGGCCATTTCGATTTGGGGTAGTAACGCGAGTAACAGTGAAGCCCCCAGAATGGACTCATTGTGTACGGAGGAAAATGGGGTGGCAAATCGATGTTGTGTTGTTGTGGGTGATAGAAAGTACTTAGGATATGCGGGATTTCACAAGGAAATCAAGGTATTTTCGAACCCCACCTAAAATATTCCACGATTTCCACATGTGGAACATGTGGAAGGGGCTTCGTGGCGTGGATATGGAAATGCTGAAGCCCACGTGGAATGGAATGGAATGGATATGGATCCACATTATGGATCCATATGTGGATTTCGTGGTATGGATTTGAACCCTGGATGCTGCTTTGTCCAGCTACCTCTCCTTGAAGTACTTCATGCCTAACATACTTCTTGCCAAACCGAATAGCATCCCTCTCCTGAAGTGGCTTCTGAAGAAAGTTCCGAAGTCGTGTTCGTGCGATCGGGGCACTCTTCTCATACACAGGAGCCTTACTCAAGTCAATCAGGACCTTCAAGTCAGAAGGACTGAATATGCAAGGTGCTGATGAAACCACGCCCCCCGATTTACCGAAGCAGGGCAGTAGGGCAGAATATTGATCTTTTGTCAAACAGGCTTTGAACCCGATGAGCGCGTGAGCGCCAAGGCGGATTTGGTAGCCGCCCCGTTCTGAACCAGCTTCGTCGCGTTCGAAGACGGTAACGTCGATTTGACCGTCGGCTTTGTTGATGAGGCCGTTTGCTAGACATGCGCCGGCAAGGCCACCGCCGACTATGATGACTTTGAGAGGAGCCATTGAGGAACTACCGGTCTGATGCCGTTGTTCGTCAAGTGAGATAGTTCGTGGGAGTAACAATGGTCTAGATATCCGTCAAGTTGCATCAAGGTGCAGCTTATATGAACATTTGCAAAGTTAACGCATTGAAAAACTCTTAGGAACAAGAGGAATTCTAATAGGGGATCAGTGTTATCCAAGCATATTCGTGCTCAACCCTAGACCGTATTATTGGATCTCCCCTACAGTATCCGTCTTCCGCAACACGATGCTGTCGGAGCGGCCCCGCCATTACAATTGTCTGTCCAAATTCGGTTAGTACTCCGCCGGTCCCGTCGGCCTTCTTATCAAGGCAATTGAAGGGTACAGGTGGTATCGCGGGTTCTTTGGTGTTCCAGTCATAGTAATTCGTCATCGCAAATATCGACTAAAAGCTTACTGGCTAACTCGATGTTATTTCAGGGACGCACCGCACTATCTACCTGGGACCTACGCCTGCCTCACGTAAGATGCAACTCATGTACTCAGCACTGTTTTCCCATCGCTTATTCCAGCGTAGGGTTGCTATCAATCCTGACTCGATCGGTTACAAAGAGTGGTGAATTGGGTGTAGACAGGTTTCTCCAATAAAATATATTGTCTTTGTAGCAAAAATACGTCAACTTTCACCTGCACTGACCCATGTCAGCCAGGTGAGTTGTTATGTTCGGTCGCCGTAAATCAGTTCTTGCTGAAGTCCCAGCTTGCGTTATAAGACTTTTGAAGTGAAACTAGATCAACGTCGTGCTTTTGTCGCTGGCCTCCCTTGCCAAGATGCTGAGCGTTAATCTGGAGCAAAAGCTTCGAGGTCGAACCCTCTTCTATCTCTGCCAACTCTGGAAAGGCTTCGTCAAACTTAGCAGTGATTTCCTCTGGCGTAAAGGTATCCCTCGGTTTCGACTCGATCTCCTTCTGAAAGAAGCGAACGTACGCTCGTGTGTGGTCCGTATCCTTACTTCCATTGAAACCTTCTTGGTCACTGAGTGCATGTCCTGGAATAATTCTCTCTGCACCGAGAGAGTCGATTAGTCGCAAAGAGTCGAGCCATGCTTCCGTCATTGACGGGTCATCAAGATCAGCGAGCCACATATGCATTCCATGGCCGTATACGACATCGCCGGCAATCAATGTTTTGATGGAGGGGATCCAGAACATGGTCTGCTCAGGGCTGTCTCCGTTGACAGGCCCAAGAAGATGGACAATATCGTCCCCCGGAAGCGAAAAGAAGGTCGACGGGAAAGCCTTGGGGATTCTTGGCGAGTTCGCAATGTTTTCACCACCTAGTGCCGACTTCCAGAATGCAGTCTATTTCTATGTTAGCTAGTCAATTGTTTGGTCTGAGCAATTACACACTTTGCCCTCGATGATGCCATTGATCAAAGCCACTGTCTTCTCGGTAGCATATAGGTCGGCTTCAGGAAAGCTCTCCAAGATAATGTGAGCAGCGAGATAATGATCTGGATGGAAATGTGTGGCAAATATCGCTACTAATGGCACACTGGCGTTGGAGCGGATCCATGGGACAAGCTCTTTTGCTTGAGGAATAGTCAAGGGTACATCAACGAGTACAGCTGCTTGACTACCCACAATCAAAGACGATACCATATCTTGAGCAATGCCATGGCTGATGCGGGTTTCGACTCGAAGCCGTGTAGGCGCCATTGTTTGCTTATCCGAATTGTACTGTTATGATGTGTAAAGAGACTAGGTGAAACCGTCGAAACTGCCCCGTACGTTGTGAGAAAAATGCATCTTCCCCATCTATCCCACTCGGTTGTCTTGAATTGTCTTAGTCAGAAACCTTGTGAACGGACCAGCTGACCAAAAATGTTCGCGTCTCAACATTGAGGTGCCAGAGATAATCACAAACATCGCGAGCAGTAACAATACACCCTTAACTGATGAAGCTGGCGATAGATGATAATTCTAATTTTGTGAGCCTGATAGCTTCCAAAAACTATATAGCAGAGGGTATCTGCGATCACTTGTAACGCCTGGTCATACACTTTCTCTTCACCCTGCACGCCGGCCCTTTATTCAATTTCAGCCTCTTGTTAATCGGCGACTAAGTCTCTGAGACTGGTGCACCAGTGTGCTCAAGGTTGAGGGGCGGAACGGCGTGTTCTTACCCAAAGACAGGTTTTATGTTCCTCGCTCTGCAATGCGCCACAGTATCTCGTCATACTGAAGCGGGGTTGCGGCGTTTTGCAAAATTGGAACAAAACTCTAGTCCCTTACCAACCAACTCACGGTTTATACCCTGCCCCATTTGTACACAAACATGCTCTACTTGTTCTTTTGCAATTCCTCAAAGCTCTATGTCATGATCTGGTGAAGATATATCAGTGCTGTCGATCAGGACTGCATTGCTTCCTTCTTCTGGATTGTACTTTTTTTTTTTTTTTTTTTTTTTTTTTTTTTTTTTTTAAACCTCATTACCGACTCGGGCCAGTCGAACCAGCGACATGTTTACATGCGCTCTATATGTCCCTCTATGCTAATTCACCCAGTTGCTCATTGTATGAAACGAGGTAAAGCAGTAAGCGTGTTCGTCTCCCTAGGGACATGCCATTTGCTGAGGAAACAGGACGTCTGTCTCTATGATTTGGATAGCAACCGCGCACCCTCTACTTTCCTCCCTGTCGAGCTCCAGGACCAACCCATGAACGGCGTCTTGCAAGCATGCCCAGAACCAATTCCACCCGCCTCGGGCGTTGTGCCCGATGAGTTCAAACCATTGGGTTATGGCGACAATACAAAGGGAACACCAGGAGTCCTCCGTAGTCTGGGGGAGTCTGCAAGTCTTTTGCATCAAATGCCGCCCAGGTACTGTCCTGCCCCTAGTGAATACATGAGCATAATTCGAGAACTTCCGTCTCCAAGACACATAGACATTCTCGTGCAAGACTTCTTCAAAAATGTAGCATGGCACTACGATATCGTCGACGAAGCTACCTTTATCAATCAACTTGCCCAATGGGGCCGCCTGACCCATGATCAATTCAAAGGAGGACCAGACGCCTTACCGGCCACCCTCCGATCTTTCCCTGCTCTGCTCTTCCAAGTTCTAGCACAAGCCCTGCTTTTCCAACCCGCACAATATAATGAGAGCCTGAATGACCTGAAGTATGCCGTCGATATGGAGTTATCAGATCGGGCGGCGGAATACAGTGATGCGGGTCGTCGACTCGCTTCATCTTTCAGAAAGAGCGAGCCCACTCTCACGGGAGTGCAGGCTGAGCTGATGCGAGCCTGTTTTGAAAAGACCACAGGGGCAGTAATCGAGGCATGGCACACGCTCGGAACTGCTATCCGCGACGCTCAAGAACTCGGTCTACATCTGATAGAACCAGAGTCAACGACATACTCGAAAACTGAAAAGCCATCGGATCGCGAATTGGGCCGCAACGTCTGGCTTATCCTTCACCTCTGGGATGCTCATATGGGTATTGTACTTGGAAGACCCATGTCGACAAGCATGAGTCCCAACGACGTGGCCTTGCCAATGTCATCAAGGGACAGCTGTGGCAAGCAAAGGCCACCGCAACCTCGCGACGTCATCTTATGCGGCTATCACACGGCTTACAAATTCTTACAGGACATTCATAATCTCGACAAAGTAGATGACTGGCGTGTCCCAGTTGAGAAAATCCACGAAACTATTCTTACTAATATTGCGAACCTTCCCGCATGGACGACAGCCCAGAGATCACGCCAGGGAGAGCCTCCTTGGCTTTCTGCAGCCTTGGAAACAATGTTCACTAATGTGCACTTTGTCGTCTTTGCTTTGCATCGACCCTTCATCTTTGCAGATCCGAGCAGCCGCCACAAGGCCTTTCACGCGGCGATGCAAATCTTGGACTCTCAAGGTCGTCTATTCGACCAGACAGAGCCTTTACAGTACAAAGCTTTTAGTTTGGTGTTCGCGACGTTTGACGCGATGGTGCTCGTTGCAGCGGTGCATATTCGCTTTCCCGAATGAACTAAGGGAACAGTTTGCAGCGACCAGGAGGAATCTTGATTTGGGCATCGAAAGACTGAAGTCTTTGCAGGCCAGGAAGAATGTTCTTGCCAATTCCGCACTCAGCATTATCGAACGACTGTATCGAAAAATGCTTGCTGTTGTGTATCCGGAGGAACCCTTGGGCCACCACCAGGGAGGTACTGATGGTAGAAACTTTATGACAATGGAGGCAGAGACGGTGGGCACGAACTGGGACACCATTCTACAACCTGACCTTGGAGATGTGTTGGTTCCTCAACCAATGAACGAACTATTGCGCAGCGGGTATTTCGCTCAGTCTTTGAGCATAAGTCCTTCATATCAAACAGCGTATGGGCAACATCAGTTCGGGACCGACATTATGGACAGTTTTGGAAGTGATCTGATGTCTTATCACAGCACAGACGACACATTACATCGCGCCGAGTAGCCTCACATCACGTTTCGAAACACGAATGTTTGCGGCCAAGAATAGTCCTACATAATACAATTTGAAATGCGCCACTGTGGTGTTTCCGCTTATCTCATTCAAAACTCTCGGCGGTAGTAGAATATCCATTATATTGTCCTTTTAGCCTTGGTTCTTCTTTCATCATTCGATTTCTCACACTTTTAATTCAAGTCTATCACTACCATGGGCGGCGGCCGTCTTCATCAGCAACAACGTCATACAGAGAGCTGGGCGATCTTATGACATTACTGAATCCCCGAGGGCTCCTCGATGGCGCTAAGAAGTGTAAAACTATATGGGCTTACAAAGATACTATCGGCTTTCGGTGATAAATATCGGGGAGTTGTTAGGGTCGTCGGGACTGGCGGACTAGTTGGCTGCTAACTCCGAAATTCGAGATGGGGTAAGGAAAAAGGTTTTTACGCCTCCCAATCAGGAGGAAAGGCTCAGTGGTTATTGGGTTGGTTAATTTCGCTGGTATGTCGTTTTCCCGAAACCTTAACAACAGCCTCTCACTTTCCAACTGGCCATCTTAGAATTTCACATTCAAAGCCGATAGGTAACAGGATGGTTCAACATGCGACGGAGACTATAACGCTTCGTACCATAAAGTTTTGAATTAGATTATCCATGGGTAAATGATATGACTGCTGCGGTAGTATCAACAACCGGGGATAATCCCCTTCGAGTACAGATGAGCATTCGCATAGGACAATTGGGCGATTCCCAGACTTTAGTTATTATTACGCACGAAAATGGCACAGCAACCCCAGCTCGACGTACCCAGAGCGGAAACGGCCAAAGTATACATTATCGACTCTACGATTCGCGTGTCTGTCCTGCCGGTGATTTCGCTCTTATAGCCAACAAGGCAGGGAATTCGGCATGGGTGGTCAGGAGCAAGGGCTAGGACCAGTACAAACTTCATGATGGTGTACCTCTCAACTACAGGCGATATCGTGTTGCTTAGTCAATTAAGAGGTTGCACATCATAAAGATGAGAATTTAACTCTGGTAGACGTTAGGAGTTCGTCTGATCTTAGCTGTCTATCCGTGTGTGTGATATCTAACATGCATGGTCCATTCGTTTCAACCGTTTTGTTATCTTGAACTCTGCTAAACTCCTGCCTTGCGTCTCGCTTCGATTACCTTGACCGCAGAATCAACGATAGACTCCTCGAATGAGCGATACTCGACACCCAAAATGCGAATCGACTTGGAATTATCCAATTCGTAGACGTTCGGCCCTGGATAGTCATCCCCGGAATGCCCGCGCGGTATCTTTTTCTTCTCGGCATCGGGGATACGCGGAGATGCCCGCAGTACGTCGGCTGTTTGCTGATAGCTGTATCGCCCGCCAGCGATCAGAAACCTCTCGTTGCCAGCCTCGGAAACTTCAAGAGCGCGGACGTGCGCCGCTGCGAGATCCCGAACATCAACGAAGCCCCAGAAGTCCGTGTCGGGTACATCTTGGAGTTCTCCAGAGAGGAAGCGATTGATGTCCCAGGCGGCAATGTTCAATGCTGAGAAGGACAGGGGATGCGCGGGAGGACCAAAGACCATCGGGGGGCACAGAACAGTAATGTCGAAATGCGGCTTCCGATCCTGGACGAATTTCCAGGCAGCCTTTTCGGCCAAGGCCTTGGATGCCACGTATGCGGTACCGGCGTCGGCCATTTTGGCATAATCGTAGGTGATTTGGTTCCAGTCCGCCTCATTATAGGTGTGGCCGGGCCACAATCCCTTTGTGAGGTCGACCATGGCAGCGAAGGAGGACGTAATGACGACTCGTTTAATTTCCGCGCCATGCATGGAAGCAGATTCCAGCAGGCCTTTGGTCATGTTGATCGCCGGTACCAGCATCTCAGCCTCATTGTCCTTGAGACTGAGCGTGAAAGGACTCGCAATATGAAGAACCTTTGATAGAGAACAGTTGTGAGTGACCCGCGTTGAAGTCGGTTGCCCTCAGATAGGGCGATGACGTGAAGTGTTGAGTTTACATACCGCATCAACATCTTTGACAGCTTGGTCAAAAGCACCCGCGATTGTCATGCTGGGAACGACAATTACGGAGAGGGATCGTGAATATTCGGGAAAAGTCTCGAGAACAGCGTCGGCGGACGCTTGGGACCTGACGACTCCTCGTACGTGGTACCCTCCTTGCAGAAGGTTTTGCAGAACATGAGTGGCGATGAAGCCATTCGCACCGGTGACAAGGACGAGCTTACCGGACCCAGTCATGTTGTATTGTACTTGAGGTATTATATTGCAAAAGAATATCCTATATGAATGTTATATTTGTAGCTGAGAGACAGAAAGAATAAGGTCGAGTAATAACATGCAACCGATCCAACAAGGTCCCGTGCGCCTCTTAAGTAAAGTATATGTCGAGGCGAGAACCAGAGGCAAGACTCATCTTGTTGTCTCACTGGGCCGCATGTAATGCCAGCACGGCCGGGTTGTGCGGGCTATTTCGGCCACGCCAGCAGCAACCTAGATATGCCTAGTTTTGTCTGGAGCCAAATGAGAGGAAGCAGTGACAATGGTCAGCCCGATTATACTTTCCGACAGTTACCAGGATAGACAGCTCCAAAGTCCGAAGCAGCTGAAGATCAGCACAAACTAAGCAGGGGATAGCGTCGGCCGGTATTGCCCTTGGTTCTCAGCTACCAATCGAAGGGAGCTGCAAGCAGCTTATCCCAGCTCCATTCAAAGTTTGGGGGCTGTCTTTCGTTGGAATTACGCCAGTTGGTGGTGTTAACACTGAATTGGTTCGAGGCTGGCATTTCGAACATGTGTTCTGGTGACGCAATAAGTCCGATCCGCGCAGGAAGATGCAGAACCCGACTATGTCAAATAGTTGTGTTGATCTACCTTGTTCCACACCCGAGTCCGTGACAAGATTGACCATCGGAAACCTGACTGTTTGCGTCGCCGTCGCCGAATCAAAAGATTGCATAGACCGTGGCTCCGAAAATAGTGGGTTCATTACTCCGAAATTAGTGGGGCTATCCCCGAAACATGAACACTAGAAACGCAGCTCGCAAAGCTCTCGTCTTCTATCAAAGAATGAACATATTATTGGAATACAGGCCTTTAACCCATAAAACGTAGTATATACACATTCTAATTATCACCACCTCTGACAAACAAGCTCCAATTTACTCTCTCATCAGCATCAACTTACCACTCTATTAACACTTGAGACTACTTTGTTTTCACTTCATACAATGGGCTGCCACGGTCGTTACACTGCAGAGAAGGTGACCTATCCATCTCACGGGGAGACCATCACTGGCATCCTGTATCTGCCCAAAGACGTGGCCAACCCGCCTGGTGTCGTCGTTCTCGGCCCATACTCGTTTGTCAAGGAACAAGCCCCGCTGCAGTATGCCACGCGACTTGCCGACGAAGGCTATGCCGCTCTAATCTTTGACCCACGCACGGTCGGGGAGAGTACTGGTCAGCCACGGCGTCTAGAAAATCCCAAAATGAAGAACGAAGACGTCGTCTCCGGTCTTGACTACCTTGCCGGCAGAGGCGACGTGGATGCCAAGAGATTGTTCCTCGTCGGTGTCTGCCAAGGTGGTCCTGAGTGCCTAGACGTTGCATCATACGATGATCGGGTCGTCGCTGTCGCTTCCGTGACGGGGTACTATCGCGATCATGAGACAGACGTCTGGATGATCTGCACTGGATGCGTGAACATCGAGCCCGGGGTCGACGTTGGGTCATTGAAAATGCCTACACCCGAGCAAGGGGAAGCGCTATATCAGGCACGCATTGAGCGAGCTAGAAAGGCTAAAGAGCTGTACGAGAAAACAGGCCAAGTCACCTACCAACCTCTTGTGGACCAGAAAGCCGCAGACCCAGATGTCGGTTCACTCGCTGGCCTTCCGGGACCCGTCGCATGGGCTTGGTACGGCCCGTGGACTTTGAAGGGGTTTGAGAACCGATACGCCGTCATGAGTGATTTGGATCACTTTGGATATTCGACTGTACCTGGGGTGGCCAAGCTCACTAAACCGGCTCTGGTTATTCATGGAGACAATTGCATGAACGCGCCCGCAGCCAAGAGGCATTTTGAGTCGATCCCGACCAAGAACAAGAAATTGGTTTGGGATAATGGTGTGTCGCATTTCCAGCATTACGATCAGCCGGATGTTGTAGATAGTAACGTTGGTGAGATTGCGGCTTGGTTTGGGCAGGTGGGGGCGTAAAACGAAGAGGAAGCAAATGGCTACAGAGAATTCAAGACTATTCGCCCAATATTCATCAGTTGAAATCTGTAAATAGCTTAACCAATACTCTACAACACACAAGTAACATAACATAGGTATAAGAGCTATATATGCCCAATCATAGCAAACATGTTCAATCCCTCCACAACGCTGGTGTATCATCTCGATCGGAACTATATACACAAGATTAAGAAGGCTCACCTGAATTTTATAGCTGGCCGGGGTATGAGGCCCCCAAAGGATGCCTCGATGAAGGGTCGAGACAATTATCGCAAGCACTACGCCTTGATCAGGCAAGTCACTGGTGTCTTGGCAGAGGACCATGCTTACAAGGCTGTACAGGACTGCTGCCTAGAATGCCAAGGCACAATCAGGTCATAAACCGCGCTTCGCAATCGCCTCTCTCCATTAAACAATTCATTTCATCAGAGTGCATCATGGCAACCACTCACGATGCCATATCAGCAATTACCGATGTCCTAGCTCCCGAGCTCATTGGTCATGTTTTCTCCTGACCTGGCGCATACGGTTAATCCTCCGAGGTCCTGGGGCGAGACATACGCTGATCAGAATAACGACTCGGGTATACAGGCATTCTGTTCTGGTGTCAGGAACATCACCGAGTTTCAGATTCTCGGTCTGCCATTCTTTACAGGTAGTTGGCAAATTCTGGCATTAGAGCGAATTCTCGGGGCAGCTCAGAATCTTAAGACGTTCAAGTTTGTCAGTGATGGCTATAGTTGTTGGCATATTCGGGCTCGCTCCCAAGTCTCACCAACCCAGTTAATTGAGTTCCTCAGCCCACGAACACAAAAGACATTACAGCGCTTCAGTTTGAACTTTGATGGCAGGGTGGAACCTGGTCAACGTAACCTTCCGAAACCTAAGCCCATCACGCCCCAACAGATCAAGCATTTTACAAATCTCACTATCCTCGAGGTCGATTCTTCGTGCTTCTACAGCCATGTGCTCCACCACAATAAGGATGAACTTATCGTTGAGCAAGAAACATACCTAGTCGATTTCCTCCCGCAGACAGTTCAAACCTTGACCATCTTCTTTGACAGATGGGCGAGATATGAGCTTCTGCATTTTATTACTTATCTTGGAGAACGAGTTGTTTCTGGAGACCTTCCGAAGCTGACGAGGGTTCAGATTGATGCTCCTATTCGACATACAATGCCCGGGAGTAATAGCTGGGATGATGATTGGGATAATGAACAGCTGGCGAGACTGTCGGCGGAAACGAATATGCGGAGGGAAGCGTTTCAAGAGGCGTTCGTTGCGTCGGGTGTTGAAATGTGGTTTAAGACTTGGTATATCTGGGAGGAAGGATGGTGATGAGGCTATTCTGGATGGCCTGGGGGCAATAGACTCAAATGGGTGTCAAATTAGCAACAGTCGTTAGTAGAGAGTTTGTCGCATGGTGCTATTGGGATCTTCAACCACATAAATAGCGCGGTAATTGTGAAATGACGAAATCAATATGAGAGAGGTGAAAATAAGTGGTCTGGTAGCCCGGCTCTATCGCTGTTTGGTGATAGTAAATCTCAACAGGAACCGGGAGCAAGCCGCGACGATTAAGCTTGTGGAGTCGATCGTGGATGTGCTTTGATGCCAGGACTAAACCAAGAGGGCATCGTAGTGCACTTGGCATTCGGAGAGTTGTTGATATGTACGATGGATTTTTGAGTTCATGGCCAAGGTTAGCTCCGTGACAGGGCCTTGGGAATCAGTTCAATGCACTGTGAATGACTCGTACCCCAGTGAGACATTGTCGACAGTGAGACGGGCTGTTCACAATTGTCTAGCCATTTTGACTTCACGTGCGACCTGTTGAGTGTTCCATCAGCAGAGAATGATCAGGTTCGAACGAATTTATTATTCGAGGGAGAACCAGGACCTGGTGTAACCTACGCCGGCAATTAAACACGCTCAACGGTCAGACCAGTAACAACTGTTGAGCCTACGTGACGAACTGCACTACCGAGCGCCATAAGCCACTAGCCCATGGGGTAATGTCACGCCCAACAGAAGTACCGCTGATCATTAAATCAGTTGGTCCGCCTGTTTCTGGGGAGGCGCACTGCAAAAGGGGCTCGGACCTCTCATACTGTACAGATCACACTTCAACTGCTCGCCCTCCCTGTCGCTCTCCTTCTCCTGCAACATTCATCTCCCTTTTTCATTCCCATGTCTTGACGAAAATTACTTCGGGAGGCAGCGAAAGCGTCCCGATCATCGCGCTCTCCGATGACATCGCCTACGGGTCTCGGCGCAACGATAATCGCAGTTTGTGTGTTGCTGACCTTATTGGCGGGTTTGTTTTTGGGTCTACGATTGTATTGCAAGATCATTCGCCATCGGGGCTTCTGGTGGGATGATTACATCTTGATTGCGGCATGGGTGAGCAACAGCTAATCTCTGTTGAGTTTGCATCCAAGATCCACGAGATCCGTCATAGATCTCAATTTGCTGGGGCTAACATCACGCGTCTTCTTATCAGATCTGCCTCGCTATCGGCACGGGTCTCGTCATTTTCAACGTCACCCTTGGTTTCGGCAAGGACATGTCAGAGGTTGATCCAGCAGTCGTACCGAAAATCGCACTTACCGGAACAATATTCGGTCTCTTTGCAGTATTATCGGCAGCATGGAGCAAAACGTCATTTGCCCTGACACTGATACGATTGGTTGATGGCTGGATGAGCTGGTTTCTCTGGTTTCTCATTATCGCGACAAATATCACCATGGACTTGGTTATTGTTTTCTCCTTTGTAAAATGTACACCGGCCAAGAAGGTCTGGCATTCGAGTCTGCCTGGAACCTGTTGGAATCCGATGGTCGCGACGTACTATAATATCTTTGCTGGAGGTAAGTTCTTGCCTTACCTCGAATTGCATCTTACTTACTATAGGCAGCCTTCTCGGGGTTGGTTGACCTTATTCTCTGTGTCATTGCCTGGACCATTATTTGGAAACTCTCTATGCGGACCCGAGAGAAAATCGGAGTTGGGATTGCTTTGACCTTTGGTATCTTGTCAGTCTCTCCAGGATCATCGTGTGATCATCTACTGATGATGCTTTAGTGCCGCCGCCGCTGCTGGTGCGAAATGCTACAAAATGCTTGGCCTCAGCAGCAAGAATCGAACTCGTAAGTCATGCGATTGGCTACCATTTTCTGGTTGCTAACCACTGATACATTTCCCAGTGGATAGAGTTGGCATCATTATATGGGGCACTACCGAGTGTGCCGTCACCATCATGGCAGCATCCATTCCCGTCATGCGCATACTGGTATTGCGCGTTTACCGCCGCACGCCTGATCAAATCTCCAATCGACCTCTACGCACTCTTCGAATAATCAGTACTCCGGATAAGAGAGCTTCAACAAACAACACAATGCCAAGCTATAATACTGCAGAAGGCGCGAATATGCTAACAGAAGAAGGGTTAAGAGACCTCAGTCTACCATCACGGACAATCTCAGCTAGGCAGAATGATATAGGTCTGTATGAGATTAATGGAAAGGGTTGATACCGCTAATTTTAGACATATTTATAGAGATAAAATGATACCTCTAAACTTGCCTCAGGAATGTAGATACAACAGAGATCAACTTCAAAAGATGGCCTAACCAATCTGGCATCTAGGTTAAGAAAGCTCCGCTTCAATAATGCTCTCTACAGACTCCAAAGGTCTCCAGATCTTGAGAACCCTCAATCCAGCACTCTCGACCAGCTTTATCCACTCAAGTTCTGTTCGCTCCTTGGCAGCCAGGCACGCCATCATGGTGATATCCGACGTCGTCACTCGCGCAAGAGGCTTGGCTGAACTAACTAGACTCTCATGGATTAAAAGCCTAGAGTAGCCTGCTTCCATAGCATCAGCGAGGTGCTTGAGGATCTGGCATGCCTGTTTATCCTCCCAGTCGTGCAGGACATTGTGCATGAAGTATGCACGCGCGCCTTTGACAGGTTGCGGGGTGAAGAAATCATGGGGACAGACAGCAATCGTATCAGGAATGGTTAGTTCTTTGAGGATGTCAGGGAGATCTTGAAGAACAAGACTACCCTCGGGAATGTCGGAATGACGAAGATGAAATTTAGTCAGATCGTGGCCTTTGCTACCCCCAACGTCTACCACCAATGCTCGATCGAACTTAGCGCCAGTAATCAAAGACTCAGTAGGGTATACCTCTGGCCAAGGCGTGAGATTATACTTGGAATGACTCTCCATCGCATCGTTAAACTCCCTTGCAGCAACGGGATCAGCACCAAGAGACTGAAACAGGTTTTCCTGTCTGCCCTTCATGAACTGCCAGTTACAGTCATTGGGGTCCGTCGGGTTCCCTATAACCTGGTCTCTTAAGATATGCAAGGGAGAGTTTGGAACATGGGGTGGTTGACGAAATTGTATAAACCGCCGTAGACATTGGCCAGGGCTGGATCGGCGGTGAGGGCGTGGACCCAAGGTGTCGGCTTGTAGGTATCCTCTGCAGTCTCGATGACGAGATTCTGGCCTGAGATCTGTCGAATCAAGCGCCCTGAAAACTATCAGCATCCATTCGATAGCAGAGACGGGGCGACTTACGGATAAGAATGGGCTCAGTACTCGTGAGCTCAGCCAGTTCATCACAAGTCCGCTCTCCACCACCAGCGTCAATCCACTTGGTGAAAACTCCAGCGTCAATCAAGGACTTGGCACATGCGGTTGTCGCTGGATTAACCCAGCAGTGCTGCCAGACTGTATCCCATGGTTTTTGAACTCTACTGACAGACAGAGTGAGTGCATCGAGGGCACGAACGCGCTCTGCTTCATTGGCGAATGAACTGGCGTCAAGGCCTTCAAGAGCCTGGATGAGATTGTCTGCCGATGCCATGACGAAGGAGAAATGACGTAGTCGGGCAAGATGGAAGATCGTGCAGCGAACGAGGGAAAGGCGTCGTATGATGGACAGCGACGATTATTGAGAAGGGAAAGATAGCAGATTACGAGGGGAAGTCGTCCGACTTACGTCAACAGAACGAGTTCATTTCGGCGCCAAACCCGCCAGGCTATGTCTGTACATCAATAGTGATCTGTTCAATCGTGAGTCTAGTCCATAGGAGGGTAGAGCGCCGCGGTACGGCCCTGTTTTAACCCTGGTCTAGTTCCGAGGTAGCCGCAGCATCGGCCCCAGTCTCTTTCTGTATGCAGGATCAAACTCAATTACATCGATCAAAATATTACCAAGATTTATATATGATAAATTATAAGTTTCTTTAAGATTTAATGTATTTATAGACTCGACTGTTGGTATGCGCAATGACATTCGCCATAGGTCGAGGTGATCGTGGAGAAAAGCATTGTTTTTGGCGCGAAGGATCCGATCCTTGGCGAATTCTGGCGTCTGCGGGCAAAACTAGGAAATGTCACGCCATGCAGATCGTACAACGTTAAAAAAGATCCGATCCTGCAGGTTTGTCATCAATTGTGACATTACATCCCAGGTACAATGCCGAGGTTCCTACATAGCTCCCATGGTCAAAGGCTAATTGCTATATATCAGGGCGCCTATGATACAACAAAAATGGCTCCGCTTTCAGAAAACAGCTACTCGCTCGCAGAAATTACCGCGATTCTTCTGGACTTTTATCTGTTCTTGACAACACTTCACTATGATGCTCAGTACCTCAAACTCCCTCCAGCAGATGGCTGGCCCGGCATGGAACCCATGTTAAAAAGCCTTGGGAGCTCAGACATGGTCGGCCAGGTCATGAAGCGCATTCCCTACTTTGACAACGACTGCAAAGCATTCATCCACTACAAGTCTCGACCGGTAGACTATCCAACCCTGCCTCAGGATTGTTTTGAGCGTGTCATGTGGGGGAGGGTATCGGGATCAGATGAGATATATTCAGAGCGACGACAGATTACAATTGACATGCGCGATGTTTTCCCACTGGCTACTGGTCGCGAAGCCTGGGGCAAGTATATCTGGTTGAATGTAAGAGATGGGGAAATTACTGTAGAAGAACGCCTGATGCATGACCTCCCGCAAGTCGACCTAAAAGTATTTTTCGATGGGTTAAAGCAAGACTACATCACTCTGAAGCTCATCCCCTGTCGCGGACGGATCACTATCGAAGCCGACAAAATTAAAGAGCGGCCTGGCGGGGAGATCATCACGGAGGAAGAGGTGATTGCACAGGAAGAGGCATGGGGCACAGCTCTGGATATCCAGTATATCAGGCAGCTCTACCGGGGCTTCGGATGGCCCCTTGCCTTTAGGAGAGATGAAGCTTTTGATGCAGTCGACCAGCTGATGGACAAACTTGCAGAACATCGGGATGAATGGGAGCCCACGGAGGAGGATTGGGACGATGACGATCACTGGTGTTAATATGTCGTCGATTGATGTTTCTATAGGTCGATCTAGCGCCTAGCCACCTGTGTACCTTTGTTGGTTATAACCAGCTCTGCATTCGTGATAAATCCATCCATGGCTAAAAGTGATTTTGAACAGCTGGGCATTTTCTTGCAAGTCGAAGTAATATCATATGGTCGCTACAAGGATGACATCGAATTAAACACGTCTACTAGCAAATTCGATCTGATGAAAGCTATCAGTCCCCTTTGGAGAAAAGCCGCTGAGCGCACTTGAGTGAAGGCGGCTTCGATACCCGCGTCTCTCAGTCCGAGGGTTTCGGTTTTTGTTAAGAAATTATTTCAAATCGACTTGTTAGTGGACGAGTCGCACATTAGTCTGCAGAAAGGCGTCATGCCTGATCAAATTCGGGACTTGTCGCTTTAGTTTCCGAAGCCTTTTCAGTGACACCTCATTCTTGATTCGTCTGCGTAACAACTTGCTGTTGAGCAGGGTGCGGGGACTTTCACCCGATAGTCAGGTATGAATTTATATAAAAGAGCTAAAAAGCACAAAGATGATCCTCTTGTCTCCTTCCTCTCTAGACAATTATAATCAGCTTCAAGTGTATCCCTTTTGTTGTTAATCATGTCTATAAACAGTGCAAAGACCCTTAACCTTAAGGATAACTACGTCCAGATCATTAATGGCAAAGCTGCCCTTACCCAAAAGGCCCACCAGGGTATAAACCCGGCTACCCTAGGTACTACTAAGAGGCGACTAAAGAGGAATCGTCTAATAAATTGGGTTATCTTACTCAAGTTTAGACTTGAATCAGTTGGGCTCCGGCTAAGTTGCTAATTAGTTACAACTAAACCTAGCCCTATACTTTATGAACTGTATGGTAATAAAAATATTAAGAATTAGAGGGTAAAAGCAATGGCTAAGAAAGCAAAAAGAGAAAATAGTACCAATTCTCCCCCGGGAAGGCTCGAACTTCCGATCTCCCGATTGTCTATGAATAACAGTCGGACGCTTTAGCCAACTAAGCCACAGGGGAAATTCTATTATTGGGTGTTCGGGTTCGTACAGTGTCTCATAGCCGCTAGCGTGGTCTTAGCTTACCCTAAGCATTATTCACTTCCTCTTTGGGAACCACTAAACAGCCATATGTTTATGCGCAACAGCTCAGGCTTAGCTGTTCATTATTAATACGAGAGATAAGCCGATGGACCCGGATTCTGTTCTCTTTGTTTATGGGGTAAACGAAAACGTTTAGTCGCAACTAGATGCTGCCAACTTTGATTTAATTCAATAGATCATTTGCCTCGAAACGTCAAAAGAACATTGGTTAACCAAACAAGAAGTTCAGGCGGCACATAGGATTGGTGAAATTGAACGAATCTATTTCTCAATAAGTGTTCAAACTGGTTCTTTCAACCCATCTGGTATAAATGCTTTGTCCTGCCCGCCGTGAATTATCCTTTCCTACACTATCACATCACATCTCACCAACAACACTCTGCACCATCTCAAACCACAGCCTACTCTCACTATACATACAACTTCCATCACATCCATCACTCAAAATGCCTTCCTCCACTACCTCAGTCTCCGGCTCCGACGCTGGTCACAGCAGCCCTACCCCTTCACTTCAAAGTCAATCACCTCTTGTAGAGTCGCCCTGCAAGTGCGGCTCCAGCAAACCCGACAGCCCCAAGATCGCACTGGAGATATCAGAGGATCAAGATGATGTCTTTTCCGACGCTGTCGAATCTGTCTTTGAAGATGAATATCCCTCAAGCCAGTTCAAAGCCCTTCGTGCACGACAATACCTCAGAAAGCATTATAGTTTCTATAAGGAATCAGACTACTGCAAAGACTTTTACGGCAACTGGGAAGCAGTCAAGCATTCCTTCAGCTTTCTAATTATAATGGCGAATTTGTATAAAAAAGAGCAAGGTGAGAAGGATTGGCCTCTTGAGTGGGAGGACGAGAGTGCTTTGACTTTCTTCCTCGACAAGATTGTTGCAAACTGGATGTGGAATCTTTCAGATGGAGAAGTGGCTGACGTTAGGGGGCTAGCTAAGATCATGGGGAACTTGATCACGGTTAGTACTGACGATAAGGATGCTTTGAGAAGGTATCGGGGTGAAGTGAGTGATTTCCTTGCTGGTCTTCGCCCTCTTACTGACTTCGAGCAGGGAGTCGAGGAAGTGATCAAAGCAGAGGCTTAGGAGCATGCTCTTTCTCACGATTCTGTGTTTGTTATGACGTGGTAGGTAAGACAGCATAAGTATAGGGCATGGATCAGGCTAGGACTTTGACTGGAAAGAAGAAGGAGGAATTTGCAGCAATAGATCTATTGACCAACATCCATAAGGAAGGGCTATAGTGTCTAGTTACTTACAGCGTTGGAAGCCCAAATTAATCTTATTGCATGCACTTATAAGAAGCCAGTAGAACATCATTTTGCATTTCATAAGTGTATGCTTGTTTGTAAAACAAATGAATGAGGTACGTAACAAAGACATGGATTGTTCTTGGTAACATGTAAATGTTCTAAACCATTTTGCCGCGACTCGGAGCCAATAGCCATACATGTAACTCGAGTAATTCAGAAAACTCATCGCAGACTCAGTTACGTTCACCAGTTCAGCCCAATCAACAACCCAATACAAAGCGGCGCAAAAGACCAATGCTGCCACTCCCCATGTCCAACTACATTCCTCGCGACAAGCCCATCAGTAACGCACATGGCCAGCGCCCCAAGATACCCCAGGCTCATTAGCTTCCTATCCCCAGTAAGGCTGATGTTGAAGAACAAAAAGCTAATGACGAGATTTCGACATCCGTAAATTCGCGTAATTCCACGGACGAGTTTTCGCGCCTCAGGGTCTGTGGGAATTGGGTACTGGAAGGATTGGAGAGTTGCTTCAGGGCGCGTGAGGAGATTGATGCCGAAGAGGGCGGGGATGAGAGACACGACGTGTGTTGCGCGGTTGAGATAGATGAAGGACATGATGAGATGCTTGTTTGATAGAGAGAAGTTGAGGATTTTGTGTCGGTTTAATAGAATTCTGGTAGGAGATAAAAATTACTCGAAGGAGAATGGCGGAGATGAGACAGTAACGCCGTTGGCTTTGCGCGTCAGCACTAAATGTCAGCGATCCTATCAGTGGTCTCACGTAAGCAGATCAAGCACTCTGAAGCCTCAGGCTAAAATCTCCTACATCTTATTCTAGTTAATATGACGGCGATTCAAGTGATTTTAAAGTTATTGTACCGCATTCATGTCAATTAGAACAGAGCTGCTACAGTAAATATTGCAGTTTAGTCCGTGACCAGTGTCGTTTATGTAGCCCCAAACACCTTTACAAACCCGTCCTGTGTCAGCGAATTGTGTAAATCACCAATCCACAGCACGCTGCTTAACATTTCCCTACATTGTATCCAGCCACTAACACCAAGAACGTCACATGTCTCGCGAATAGCCTGCCGATGCCACGTTCGGCCAAAGTCCTCAAAAATACAGCCCCCAGCAATTAACAGCGCCCAGAGCAAGAAGGTCGAGTGCTCTCGACGGCAGGGTACAAACGTCTGAAGTGCCATCTCCAGATTAGTCGACAGGTAGGACATTCTCTTCCCTACCCCGGGAAGACTAAACAGGATGCTCTTGATATACATGAGCATACACAGCCTCAGAAGCTCGCAAGTCGATCGGGCGTTGTAGGAAAGACGGAGCAACCTGTTTGGAATAGTTGTGCTTATGGAGAGGAAGAGTTCTGGTGGAATGGGCGCGCTTTCACTAGCTAATCTGCTGTAGTGTTGCAGATCGGCCCATATGGAAAGTAAACGCCTATCTGATGTAAGGTTTCGAGAGTCCAGGAACGTGGACTCCGGAGCGAGATGGATTGAAGACTTTGGCATAAGTGAATCCCAAGATTGAATATTAGGAAGAAGGCGGGGCTTTCGACCTTCTGCCATTGATAGGCAAATCTCTATCCTGTACAGATCAGTCATATAAATTGGTAATAGAGGAAGCAAGTACCTTTGACACTTCATCTCCGCCAACGCTGCAGTTCCAAGAGGCGATATCCCCCCACGGAGTTCAAAAATGCGACATATCCCATCCATATGTTTCCTTGCAGTTTCAACATCTCCAAAACTAGACGCCGCCGACGCCAAGTTAACGATAGCTCCCACCGTCGCCATGGTCGTTGCGGTGCTTTTGTCTTGAAGACTCTGTTGTATACAGCGTAGTGTCTCGCCAAGATGATATCTCGTTAGTATACTGAACTCGACTCCTTGGCAGACTTCTCTAAATGCTGATGCTGTGAAGAGGATGGAGTGGAGAGATACTTCGTGCGTGTGCATGTCGCTGAGGCTGAAGATGTGAGACTCTGATTCATGGGCGACTTTCATGTCTATGGCGTATCGACAGGGTTTTGGCGTTGTGAAAGCTGGGGGAAAGTGCTGGATCAGTTTCTGGTTCGTTGACATAGAATTTGTAATAATACCTTGATACATTAACTCTAGCATATACGGTTTTAGCTCGACTTCTGATCGCTGTAACAAAAGCTCTGGTGCTAGCTTTCGTGGGATACTCATTGTTGACAGATTATGCTTGTCAGGTTTCTGGCCATTACATGGTTCTGCTGTTGAATCGGTACATGGTATTGATATGGAAGATGCACTCCTATCAGTCTCCATAGTATGCACCAGGCTTTTATCGGGATTCATCCGCTCTTGAGCCCGAGCTAGTCTGTCTGCGCGTGTATTCCTTCCACGCATCGCATGGCTGCGGATCTTTCTCATTGTGCCCTTGTCGGGCTTACCAGATGACGTGGTAACCACGAAGATGGCCATATTGTATAAAACTGGGTCGTCAAGCGGAATGTCCTCTATGGCAGGCGGTTTTACTAATCACATGCTCTATTTCTGAAGTTATTCGGTCTCGATCCATGTTGAGAGTAAGCACTTCTAGGTATAGAGTTGCCCGGAGTTCTTCCGTACTATTTGCCAAAAAGGGTTTAGAGGATCGTTCTTAATCGTGATTGGGCCTGTTCAGTAGCAAATGTGGCTTAGTCTCCTTTAGCGTCAGACTGGCAGTCGGCAATTCAGTTCAGTCTGTTCCTGACAAGTATTAATAGATCGACTGCCGCGCCAAGACCGTACCTTTTTCCAATACGGGAGTAGACTTTGCTTTCCTGGCCTCTTGGTGGCTTCTTCTACATATTAAAGCTAGAAATGCGTGTTAATATGGATCTGTAATATGGCGAGGTCTTTATAAATAGGTACAGCATCCTCTGCTGTATCTAGGCTTGAGCTTGATTAGCAACTACCTTCAGTCCAAGTTGTCCGTCGCTTTCATTCTTCCCATCACTCCCCTGCTTGCCTACTATTCCTAACACAATGTTCTGGACTAAAGAACAAGACTTCAACCCAAAATACATGCCCTCTCTAGAAGGAAAGGTCATTCTCGTCACAGGTGCCACCGCCGGTCTAGGCAAAGAATCCGTCCTCCAATTCGCACACCACAATCCCCAGCGCATTTATCTCTGCGGTCGAAACCTGCAAAAATCATAGCTCGCAGCCCAATATATCAAGCACCATGTCCCATCCGCTTCAATCAGACTCCTCCATCTTGATCTTGGCTCGTTTGCCTCTGTCAAAGAAGCAGCGCGGATCGTGCTCTCAGAATGTGAAAGGCTCGACATCTTGATGCTCAACGCAGGCATCATGTTTGTCGCTCTTGGTCGTACTGCAGACGGTTATGAGATCCAGTTTGGCACGAATCACATGGGCCATGCGCTCCTCACGAAACTACTTATCCCGTTGCTCAACAAGACAACGCGTATACCCGGTTCAGACGTGAGAGTTGTTTGTCTTGCATCCCATGGACACGTCTATCTGAACAAAGGCGGCATCAACTATGATACCCTCAAGACTGACGGCGAGTCAGTTGGTCTTTATCAGTGCTACTACCAGAGCAAGCTTGCCAACATCCTCTGGGCGCGCCAGCTGGCCAAGAAGTTTCCGCACTTCACAGTGTCTGCTATCGATCCTGGTCTGGTGAACACGGAGTTGTTAGTGAAGGCGACGGGGATGGTTTGGTACTTGTATGCAGTGGTGAGATGTATGTTGATCACGCCTGTGACAAAGGGCGTTAGGAATCAGCTTTGGGCGTCGGTTGCAAAGGGTGTTGTTAGTGGAGAGTACTATGAGCCGGTTGGGAAGCATGGCCTGGCGACTGAGGAGGGTAGAGATGATAAGTTGGCGGAGAAGCTCTGGGAATGGACTGAGAGTGAGTTGGCCACGGTTCTGTAGTAAATATTTTTCTATGCTGTGTTTTATTCATAGCATTCATTTCTTTTACTACATATTTCACAATCTGTAATAAACAATACACAGTCTTATATGCTTGGAGACAAACGTTCTAAGATTAACTAGTTGTCTATCGCTGTATATCCCTCAAACTTATCATGTCCCTGACAACCTGCCATCCAATGCTCTGATTATGCATTTTATCATACTCCCTCCCCATAAGCATGCACCACTTCTTCAAGAACCACGGTGCAGCTTCCCAGCTCTTCATATCCCAGGGCGGATAGGTATCCCTCATACTCTCACCCTTCTCATGCTTCAGTCGCCATATCGTCAAACCTCCTCGCTCGTATATATCTAGCTTAAGTTCCCAGTTGTTAAAGACATGGGGCATTGCTGCTGATAGCATGATTGCTCGCTCGCGGAGAAAGGGAAGAGGGATTAGATCAAGGCTTGTGTGGTGCGGGATGAGGATTTGCGCCATTGTTGGGCGGAGGTGAACGGGGATACTGGTGTTGTTAAATGTTGAGAGGATGTTTGAGCCTGCTTGTATGAGGGTTGCGTGATCAAGGGTAATTGAGAGGTTGGGTTGATAGAATGGTGAGATGTGTTCTACGCCGCAGTTTGCGATGACGGAAGGGTCTAGACCGAGAGAGACTGCATTGGTGAGGCATGATGTGAAGATGGCTGCTGGTGAGAATTGAAGCATGTTCATGTAAAGGTCTGGAAAGTTCGGCTCAAGCTTTTTGACAGAGTTGTTCTGAGATGATGGCGTGCTGACAGAAGTGTCGACAGTCTCCAGAAAGTCCTCATCGCATAAAGTTATCTCCCTCATTGACCTCTGCTGCCCAGAAGAGTCTCTCGATGAGAGTTCTTCTCGTTTTAGAAGAGGTCTCAGGCGCTGTCCGCAACTAGCTTGCGCTTGAGCCTTCTCCTGCTTCAGTCGTATCCTCTCTTGTTTTTGTCGCTCTCCTGCAAGGTCTTGTTAGTAATTCCTATGAGACAAATGGGGCGTGACATACTATATGCTTTCTGCGCCTGGCGATTCTGCTCTCTCCGCGCCGTAGTCAGAACGCGACGCTTGGCTGGTGGAGCGTTATCATCCTTGCTACTCGTCCGCTTTCGAGAGACTGCGTCATCTCTATTGGCCGAACCGTCTTTCACTGTATCGCGCATGGCTTGAAGATGGATTGATTGGACGTGGTTCGGTTTAATTCTCTCATTGGAGCATGTCAGATTCGAAATATTGGTTGTTTGGCGGAAGTGATATCATGCTAAGTCCGAAGTCCGTGGGGGGCGAATTGGCTTACGGTTTTTGAGCCAATCAAAAGCTGCTACGCCAGTAAGCGACAGCGGCTTACGGTCTCTGGCTCCACCCAGCGATTGAGGCTAGAGTCAATACAAAGGCAATAATTAATACGGAAGGAGGAAATACAGAAGTCAAAATTAACGCCGCAATGTATCTTATTATAAATATCCCAGCAGAATGCACCTCACAGCCATCTCCATCACTTCATCATTGACCAACTCAACACCATCTTAGTCACCATATACTCTTATCATGTCTACCAAGACCATCGCAGTCGTCGGCGCCACAGGCACCCAAGGAGGCTCAGTCGTGAGAGCATTCATCTCCCTACCCAACTGGCATGTCAAAGCCCTCACCCGCAGCTCAACCTCAGCCAAAGCCCAAGCTCTCCAAAACCTCGGTGCCGAGGTCGTCGAAGCAGACATGAACGACCCAGAGTCCCTCGTCAAAGCTTTCGATGGTGCTCACGCTATCTTTGTCAACACTGACTTCTGGGCTCCTTACACGACTGCTCTCAGTCAAGGAAAAGGCCAAGCTATGGCTCAACAAATCGGTTATGATACCGAGGAGCGGCATGTCAAGAACGCTGCTTATGCTGCTTCCAAGACAACTACACTTGAGAAGTACATCTACTCCGCTCTTGGCCCTATGAAGGATGTTTCCAAGGGAAAGTACTCTCACTGTCATCATTGGGAGACCAAAGCTGCGGCTGTCAAGTACATTGAGAATGAAGTGCCTGAACTGGCTAAGAAGACATCTTATGTATACATGGCTGCCTATGCTACGAACGCTTTCTTGTACCCCAAGAAGGATGCCGAGACTGGCGAGTATATCCTCGCAGTCCCTGCATCCAAGAACCTCAGGCTCCCTGTCATCGACATCGAGGGCTCAGCTGGATCGTTCGTCCGAGCCCTCGTTGAGGATGAACCCGCTGGAACAAAGCTTCTCGCCTACGACAGCGACTTGAACATCCTTGAGGCTATGGACACCTGGAGCAGAGTCACAGGACAGAAGGCTGTCTTCCAGTCAATGACCGAGGAAGAGATGCACAAGAAGACTGGTCTGCCTTACGAGGTGCTTGACGGAGCAGCCTACCTCGATGAGCATGGATACGTGGAGGGCGTCGAAGGGGCTATCACACCAGAGCAGTTGAGTAAACCTGTCAAGACGGATAGTTTCGAGGAATACCTTCGCAAGCAGGATCCAGAGACCTTGCTGTCATTTGGATACCGAATGCCCGAGCCTCCGGCGGCGAAGTAATTGCGCAGGGAAACGCTGGTGATAAAGAGGGTTGGGGGGCGAAAATACTAGACTACTAGGTATTCGATGGAGTGGACTGTGAAGAGGGAAGCATTACGAAGGATTTGATCGTATTTCCATAGCATCTATATCATAGGCTAGAATGCGAGAGCTGAAAGAGTTCCCTTCGAATGACCAATCGAATAAATTACGCCAAGTCCCCCATTGCAACCCCGAGAACAAGCTCCGCCCCGCAACGCCACGGAAAACGTCTTCCCGCGAGGCTTCAATAACTGCCGATAACTGAACTTATGCTTGTTTGTATCCTTGAAATCGGCCGACTTGCTATAACCTTGGCGCGGGCCCTGTTGGGCTGTGCAAAAAGGTCTTTGCGGCTTATGCCAAGGCAGAGATCGTGAGTTTTTGCACGCCCAACGTGGTTAGTGGTTTGTTTCCTAGATGAAGGATCTGCGCTGGCGTTTCATCTGCCGATTTTGGAGTATAATCTTTGGGGTCGGGGGATCGTTGATAGGGCGGTTTGGCGAGAATGGGCTGAGCGTCTATTGCTGTGCCGCGATGCTGAGATTAGGTTATGCGAATATTACGATGGGCTGCTGGGCTCATGATCTAATTTGCCCTGGAACCATCATTTATCGTAGGGTGAGGACTTAATTGTTCAAGCAATTCTACTCGACTTGAAGCTCGCTGCGCTGCCTGAGTGCCAAGCAATAAATAAATACTGTCGCCATCATGAGGAGCCCAGGCATCACTGGAGTCATATTCACGATTCAATGCAATTAATATCATTGAAACTGAGAGGACAAACAATGGACCCCAATCTAAAATTACCATTCTCTCCTACATTTCCTGTTCCTTTGCGGCGAAGCATCGTGAGCTTCTACTCCACTCCTCGTCTCAATCAGGGTTTAGTACGGCTCCTCCCGCGGCCGCCGGAGAGTCGGAGTGGCTTATTCCTTGTCCTCCGTACCAAGAATCTTATCTAGCCGCTTATCGACACGATTGACTTCATGCCAAGAGCCTCAGTGTAACAGCAAGCATGCTCGTGCCCATCGTAGGATTCACCATGTTAATTAATTACTCGCAACAATGGATGAGCGATCCATGCTCAGGTATTCTCCTCATCGTGCCATCACCATGATATAAACCTCGTCTTTGACCTCTAGTAATCACCTTCTTCACTCATATCCTCGCCACTCTCTCACAATGAAGTCCACTACCGCCATCGTGACCCTCGCTGCCGCCGTCTACGCCTCACCTCTCACCAAAAGACAGGACAACAAGGTCCCCGATGTCTGGGAGAACAAAGACACCCTCTGCAAAGGCTGGGTCCTCAGCACACCAGAGGAAGCCGACAGGCTCTGGATGGAAACCGAAGCCGGCGATCAACTAGATTTCTTCCTCCGTGAACAATGGGGTATGGTTCTCCGCCATTACGCGATGCAATAACTGACCAAGCAGAACACCAAAACAACTGGCTCATCAACCTCGAGGATCGAGTCTTTGGCGGTACAGATGGAAAGTCTGGCGCCGCGGGATGCAGTATTCTCGACAACGATTGCAGCCCCATGAACAACATAGAATGCACTGAACAGTATGAGAAATACGGTACCGACGACAGCCTTAGCAAGACCTCGTACTGGATATTCCAGGCTGCTAAGGGCATGCACTCCAAGTTCAAGGCGCTCAAGACCAAGATCACCGAGAAGACTATCATCAGCGGTCTCAGGATCGGTCAGATGGTGACAGACTTTGGCGGCAATGAGGATGACACTGGTGATATGGTCAAGTGGTTAGCTTCCGCCAGCACGATGGGCGCTGCTCTGAGTGGACTCTCTACAAACGTACATAATCCATCCCCCCTGCAATTACACGTAGCTAATCTCAGCAGGTTGGGTTCGCTGTCGGCTTTAACATCCTTGGCGGAATCTTCTCCAGCTTTGGAAACCTCAAGCAAGAGGAGATCGACCAAGGTACCATCTCAGCTGGCTTGGCCGATCTGTTCGAGGCAGCTGTTGACCGACTCGACGAGACCATGCGCATCGTCATGGGCGGTGGTACTGAGGACCAGTACAATGCACTCAAGACACCCAACCCGGATCCTTACAAGAAGCCCGTCGCAAACTTCTTCAACGGCGGTTTCTTCCTTCTCAATGACAACGCCGAAGCTGTGCAGATGGCGCTCAACTCTGTCTACGGCAACATCCAGCCCAAGGTTGCCAACAACGTCATGAAGGCTGCGAAGTTCTACCTCGTTGCTGATAAGCGCCGTACAGGCCGCGAGGACTGCGGTTACGCTACTGGTCGCCAGTGGATGGCTCTTAGAGAGGGTGAAGAGTACTGTTTCTACATCATGCGTCACGATCCTAAGCCTAACCGTGTTGGAGACTGGGCTGAGGTTTCGGGTGAGGTTTATCACAAGATGGCCAGCTATGGTCTTGGGAACAGAGAGGTTTACTACCGCGCTATTCTGGACTGTGCGCTTAATCCCAATGACAATGTTGACTTGGGAAGCTTGGTTGGTGGCAAGATTCCGACTTGTTACTTTGACCTTCCTGCTGTATACATTGATAAGGATCGAGAGGTTGGTTGCGGTGATCCTTTCACCACTGTTGAGTGCGATTATATCAGTGCCACCAACATCGAGTAGGGGAGGCGACATTACTGGACAGTTACTATTCATTTTGTATATATTGATTGCTTGTATTCTAAATCTAAGCATTAACCTCTGATTAAATATCCTATGTCTATGATATGCTGCCTTGATCCATGTGAAATGAGATTCTAGAAATAAATGCTGCATCTTAAGATCCCCTCTTAAGATTTCCTCTTAGGCTTCCATCTTAAGCCCTCTTAACACCACTTCCCCTCGGAACCCTGAACAACCAGTAGAAGCCCAGAGCGCCAGCACAGTTGACAAAGATGTACACCCAAAGCAATCCAAAGTGCCACCATCGATCGTCATAGTTGATGTTGAACCTATGCAAGAACTCCTCCGTCGTAGCAAGCGAGCAATACTTGCAAACATCAGTGGACGAGCGATCAAGAAGATAGCCACCAGCTGCCTTGATGAAAGGACCCATATAGTCACCGCAAGTCATGTTGCCAGGGACAGCCATCTGGAGAACCTCGTTGTCTGCGCACTTGACATTGGAGCCCCAGACACAAGTCGACATGATACCACCCACGATGTAAGTCGCTGGTGAGACGCGATACATGAAGGTCCAGAACTTGGGGATATCTTTGTAAGCGACACCAACACTGCAACAGTCAGCATATGCATGATAGATCCAAGGGAGAGTGACTTACCCGCAAAACGAGATGGAAAGCATCCACAACAAGGTCGCGATGACACCAGCTTCTTCAGCAGTAGCGATACAAACGATGGCTGCGTGAGAGAAAGTACTGGTGAAGAGCATGAACATCCAAAGGTACAAGAAGACAAGGAAGCCTCGGATGGCTTGATCGTCGGAAGTAGTGTTGCGGACGAAGCCGACGGGGTAGTACCAGGTGAAGTAGATAAGGACAGCCATGAAGGTATTCCAAGCTGCTTCAACGAGGATGTTGGACAGGATGTATGCTGGAACTTGTCAGAGCGCGCTTTGAAGTGATGAGGAGAAGGACTTACTGTTCCAGCGGTAGATCTTGGATGGACGCTCGCGGACTTCATATAGATCACGCTGGGGTAGGAACATGGGCATGATCTGATCGCTGAGACTCTGGAAGAGAACCATGTACATGA